>NW_019525453.1:4985439-5005811 GCF_002814215.2 Seriola lalandi dorsalis | reverse complement strand
AATGAAGTATCTATCTATCTATGTATCTATCTATCTATCTATCTATCTATCTATCTATCTATCTATCTATCTATCTATCTATCTATCTATCTATCTATCTATCTATCTATCTATCTAAACCAAATCACTTTATTAACGAACTCAGTCACATAAAAATCACTGCATGGCCAACAACTGAATTAAAGGCCTGACTCATGAATGTTCTAAGAAACAACACAACACCTATAAGTTTTGATATTTCTGTCACTGAGATTCGCTCCACTCTGGTACGATGGAGGTGAATGAAAATGAGATGCTCAAAGTGTTGAAAAATTACATTAAAAAAATTAAACAGCAACACCTCCTTCCAGCAACAGTGCCCCTGTTACTCTGGATAATCCACAGAGCACACTGTCAACAGTTTCTATTGGGAAAAGGCAGTTTTTACCAAATAAAGCCCCCGTGAAAACTGTTAACAGCGTGTTCAACACTTCTCTGACTCAGTTACAACAAACAGTTCTGCCAGTTTTTTTTTAGATCCGGCTAACTAAAGTCAACAGTCTTATACAAAAATAATGTTCAGTACATTCACCTTTAAGGTCATTCTGTGGGCTGTAGTTTGTGATGTACAGTAAACTGAGAGGTGATTCTAATATTTAGTTCACCCCATTTATATTAATGAGGACAATCTGAATTTTGGAAACATTACTCAGTATAATGCACTTCAAACACACTGCACACACACTAGCCTCTAGCGTTATGTAGCTTAACATGGCTACAGATGCTAAGCTAAACTTGGATTTCCAACTAGCATCATAGATTGCTGCAGCAACGAGCCCTAAACTCGTAAATTAGATATCAGTTTAGAACATCCAATGCACATGTACTGAAGTCGATGGGTCTTTGAATGGGTTTTTGGTTAAATGCCTGTAATAAGGTCTGTGGTTAATGTCATTAATTGTCATGAACCTTATCTTCTGCACTAATCCAATAGAAAAATCCCACTGTTTTTTCGTCAGGGTGATGCTAACTCCACTGTCAAAGGAAAAGAGCCGGCGTTAACAGAAAAAGCCTGCTGGTTACTTCAGAGGAACCTTGGCAGTGTTATGATTCTGGAAATGTCCCACAGAGAAAGATGCACAACTATTGTGAACAGCAGGAAAAGTGTAACTGGTTACTGTACTGAAAGGTGAAGGGGCAGAATGTGCTTTACTGAAGCCTAAGATTGTAAAATACAAACAGTGTGAAAAATAAAAATAAAAATATGATGAAACCAAAATGAACCGGATAAGACTTCATAACAGGGTCCCTCACTGCCTGTCTGCCCGTTCAGAACATCTAGAAAACCTCTCTTTTGCTTCCTGCTTTTTGGTCCATGTACTTTTTCTGTTGTTGAAGACCTTGACACAGTCTTGCTTTTATTAACAGTCTATTCCTTTAAAAAAAAATGCTTTTAATGTAATTATTTCCATTTTTTTTTTTGCTGTTTTTTTTTAAAATCATTTTTGTAAAGCACCTGGTCACAAGTGGTACTAAACGCATTTTATTTAAATAAAAGTATTATTATTTTTGTGATTGTGGTCGCCCTATTTATGTACTTCATTTTACTACATAATACACATCCCTATAGGAGTCTAAACTCTGCTACAATGTGAAAAAAGCAGCTCCACAAAGGTGAAAAAAAAAAGAAAAGAAAGTTTTTTCCCCTGAGGAAAACACCCCACTCTCTAAGTGAGCAATAAATCTGGCACTTAGGAGAGGTTGTCCGTGTGTGTGTGTGTGTATTTGTAGCGTGTAAATGTACTGAGTGTCCTCAAGTCCATAGCCTCCAGAGCTGTCAAATGTTGTCTGGCCCCACAACATCCGTAGCCTGTGACCCCTGTAACTCCTGTTTTGTTCTCGGCACTCCAGGCCCCTCAGATATCCCTCTACTGGAACTCCCCCCAGATGACAGACACCGCTCTCTCCTCCCGTTCCTCCACACTACCCCAGTAGCCTTTGACCTCCCCAGCACCTCTGCCTCTCTCTGCGCGGCTGCCCTCGCATTCCAGTAAAGGCGCTGAAACCTGAGCCCGCGGTGAGCTCATCGCCGTGGCCACGGGAATCAAGAGTTAAATGATACCAAAAAACAGAGAGAGGAGAGAAAACGGAGACAGAAGGGGGAGAGGCAGCCGCTGGTGCAGGACAGGTCTGGAACTGGTTCTGTGTGTCTGCTCGCCGGGGCTCCTCGGGGGGGTTAAGTTACACCAGAGAAAGCGAGGAGGAAGAGGAAGGAGAAACTGCTGGCGTCTTTGAATTCTCTCTCTGCTTTTGTCTGTCTCTCCGCGGCCTGAGCGACTGGTGCCTGCAGCTTCCTCTTGACACACTCCAGCGAGCCCGCCGACCTCCATCCGCGCTTTCAAGTTAACGAGCCCCGTTGGTCTCGTCCTCGTGTCTGGGAGCCGGGCTGAGATGTGAGTGTAATGCAGCGAGGTCGTGCTCTCCACTCTCTCTGACTCTCTCCTCTTCTCTGACCCTGCCATGACCACCAAGTGTCCAAAGACAGTAAGTGTCCCCCTTTAAATTGTCTTCCAGAGTCCGTGTGCGTGTGCGTGTGCGTGTGTGTGTGTGTGTGTGCCTGCCTGTGTGCTTTGGGGCTGGTGTTAAGTGTTACTAACAGAAAAAGAAAAAAGAAAACCTTACTCTGAATGTCACATCTCAGACTGATTGTGATTCATGGCTCATATTGTGATGAGCACCACTAAGATGCTTAATCACTGCAAACATAATTAAACCAATCCCTGTCTCTCTCAAGCTGAGTTGGGAGGATGACTGCACTAGGTTGGAGAAAGGAGCTTTTTAGCCAAGAGCATCTCCAGCAGGAAGTAGACATGAACTTTTAAAACTTTCAAGAGTGCCATTAGATAAACCTTTCATCCATGCATTATTCATGGCTGCCATGTTTCTTTCTAGTTCACTGCCTGTTGTTCGTTGTGTCTCTCCGTGACCTCGCGCTCTTGTCTTGTCAACCTCTGGGGTGACAAATCCCTCTGAAGCAAACTTTTAAACAGGGTTGATGATTTTAATGGGTGCCCTACAGGAGACACTAAATAAAAGGTTGAGTACACATTTTTTTTTTTTTTTTTTTTAAAGCATAATAAAAGAGCGCATTCACATCCTCTCTCTCAGGGACTGTTTTAAAAATTCAGAACAGTGTAAGGTTTACATTCTGGAGTCTGCCACCTGCTCTTCCTCTCCTAGCAGAAAGTAATTTAAAATAATTGTGAGTGTTGCCAGCAATAACTTTAAAAATGTCTGAGGTGAAACAGTAACAATTATCTCTCGCATCTTTTGCAATGGTCTCATTATTTAAATGGGTGTGAAGTGCTCCATTGCTCCTCACAGGTAAACACACTACGCTTCCTGGGAAATAATGACATCTCTATGATCAAAAACCTTTTTGTTTTTTATTATTATTATTATTTATTATTTATTTTTTGCCAGGGAAAGCTGCCCTGAATGCACTCAATTTAAAAAGCTGCTTCATTCACGGGTTTTATTTAACACACCGCTGACCAGCACACCAAATCCCAGACCATGACTGCCAATGGATCTGATTAATGAGTAAACATTACAACTTCTGGAGAATAACAGCACATCATACATCAACATACAACCCAACATTCAATTATCCTAATGAATACAGTTATTCTGTATTTTACAGAGGTGTCATGGGTATTTGCTGTAGCTTTCCCAGCATCAACTACTGCTTGGAAAACAAGGTCCTATTTACACTTTGCCTGTGTTTTATTTGAAGTGTTGATCCATGAAAAGATATATTTGTGGTTTTAAGGACCAAAAACCATCTCAGTGTGGTTTTACATCTCTCTCAGGCTTCTGAGTTAGTGAACAGGTCAATGAGCCAATCAGAAGAGAGGAGGCTCAGAGGCTGACTGGCTTTCTCTGGTGGTGGTGACTGGTGATCAAATAAAAAATATAGCAGATTTCAGTCAGAGAAACCAAATCCTGAAAGGTTGGACAGTGGGTCTGGGTGGGCGGGGCTTGGGGCATGGCTGTGGGTGGTGACTGCTTTGTTGTGACGTCACAAAGTTATAGAAGTCTTGATGGCTGGTTTTAAGGCTCAGTTTGTGAATACAGGCTGTGTGCATTTCTCTGTGGACTGAGGCTTTGATACTTTCACAGTATTAATATACAACCTAGACCTGCTTTATAATCAAAGAAGACATGGACATCTACCTTTATGCTATATAGGACCTTTAATAGACTTCTTTTCCAAAATGATCCATGATGTGTATTATTATTATTTATGTACATACATAGTCATCAAACAGAAAACAAGTCAAAGCTCAGAGCTATATCACACCAGTCGGCCCCACCCATATTCCACATATATTTATCTCAATTGATTTAAAGTGGATAAAAAGCATTATATGAAACATAAAATATGTTTTAAATACTGTTTTTCAATAGTTGTAGTTGGTTTAGTTAAGTTTTCAGTTACCATTTGGAGTGGCAGGAGCTGGATGTTCCAACTGTTTTTCCATTACTTTTAGCTTTCAGACGTTTTTCCTGCCTTAACTAACAATTCAAACCATTTATCCATCACTTCTAACTGCATTTTTTGACTTCTTTTCTCACTTGCTAACTAGCTCTCATGCTGTCGCTGTGGCAACATGAGGCTTTAAGGTGCTACACTGACTCAGTCTGGTAGGAGGTGTGTACTGTGCACTCATCCTATTGTAGCTGGTAGCTTTGTGATTTTTACATTTACTAAAGAGCAGTGTCACACAACCTTTGCTTACTTAAAAGTAGCAACACAGCGATGTGAAAATCCTCCCACTACAGCTCCTGTATTCAAAGTGTCACTGAAGTGAAAGTACGTAGCTAAATGGACTCAAAGTATTGACAGTAAAGGCACTTGTTATGAGGGTAGAACGGCCCCTGTCAATATGTTTTTTATACATTATTATTAAGTAAGTATTACTGATGGATCAATACATAAGCAGCACCTTAATGTTGCAGCTGGCGGAGGTGGAGCTATTTTTACTTCTATTCTATTTGCAGTTAGTCGCCGTTTTTCAAGCAGAATGTCAAACTGCTGCTTTCCAGTTTTATATGATTGTAAATTAATTACATTTGTTTTATTGGACTGTTGCTCAGATAGAACAAGACATTTGAAGACCGCAAATCGTGTATGTAATACTTGAAATAATTGATTAATTAAAGGAATTATTGTTAGATTAAATGACATGGAAAGTCACAGCACTCCTTTGTGAGACGAAACCCTAACCCTGCATACGGAATGCTAATCTATAAAGTTACAGGTAACTATAGCTTTCAGATAGCTGTGGTGGAGTAGAGCCAGCGTGAGGTGACATTTCAAAATCTTTCAAACTCAACTACAAATTTCAGGCATCAGCTCTGAAAATATGTCACTAATGTGTCAGTACAGCTGACAGCTCAACATGCACCTTCTGGAGTGCAGGGGTTGAGGTGCTGAAAGTAAACTCTTTCACCTATAATTGCTTTAGGCGACAGGCAGGTAGTCAAAAATGGTTTTATACAGAGGGACATGAATGAACATATTTGACAGCTGGAATGTGTTTTTGTACAGTGCAGAGGGAAGAAAGAGGCAAGGCTCTGTTTCAAACTGTCCATTCCAAGTCATTTAGTAGCAGGAATTAAAATCATTTGACATTATTTTGACAGTAGGAATAATATGATATGTCTGGATATATTATATTCTGTATATATATATAATGGTATAGGATATGTTAGGGATAAAAAACACTGTCTTTTTTGATAGAATTTCTGTCCTTTAATTATTCAACTGTTCTCTTAAATTACTTTCTTCTTCAGGCTAGCACACAGTACAATAGAATTGATCAGTGTCCTGGTAGGATATGGAATCAATCCTCAACAATCCGAGTCTTATTGTACTATAGCGTCAGCTGACCGCAGCAGCCAACTGAAGGCATGAATCAGACGTTGTCTGGCGCTGGACATGGCCCGGGGGCAGAGCTCAGATATGCAGCGAGGGAGCAGAAGGAGAGAGCTAAAAAGAGAGCATGAGGAGAGCATTGAGAAAGACCCGAAAGAGAGAGGGAGGGCAGACCATAGACTGGTTCCCTGGCCAACTGGGAAATACAGCACAAGGAGAAGCTTGTTCTTGCACCACCGCACCGTTCTCTGGGCATGTAGCGGGAGGACATGGCCTCTCTTGGATGAAAGAAAAATAGAGTCAAATACCAGAGGATAATGTGATTACAGGCAAATAGGAGAATGAAGGTTAATTGGAGTTAAGTGTCCATAAAAAACGACCCTATATATACATCTGAAAGTCAAGCTATATTCTGCCAGCAGGGCTTGGATTCTTACTGCTGCCTTTAAAATAAACACATAATTCAATAGTTTAGAAAGAATGTTGTGAATGTATATTTTCTGAAGATAATACCTGGATATATGAGGTCCAATCATTAGATTATAGTCAATGGCGTAGATATGTGATTAGAATAACATGAAGACTTATGTGAAAAACATTACGCTGCTGCAGTGACCTCACTACGAGTGCCTCATGTCTGGAGGTCGAGCAGAAAACGAAGCGACACCGCCCGTGATAAATCCCACCTATAGCTGTTTTCATCAAACACTCATAATCTTCCACTTGTGACCATTCGTGCCCCGTTTATTTGGGACCTGTCATTCACAGAGACAGACCTCGGAAAGATAAAAATGCCTCGCCGCAGAATTCAACCTTGACCTTTAAAAAAACTCGCCCTGAGCTAAATATGTGGAGAAGAAACGACTTACTTTTGTCATACCTCAGCCTGTTTTGGCACATACATTGACATTCACGCTATTACAGTAAATCCACCTCAGAATGACAAAAGTTTTTTTTTTTTTTTTTATCTTTCCCCAAATGAATCAGCAGCAGTCAGGTACCTGATTGTTCTTTACAGAGCAGTATAAAAGGAAAATCACAGTTCTGATTACTGCAGTATCAATGTTCTGAAAAGACCTGCAATTCAAACCGACTGGGATGAAGGAACCCCAGAAACACAACATGCCCTCCTCTGCATCCATTGTGTGAATAACAAATGACCTTATTACACTGGCACGTAACTGGGTTTCTTCAAAGTAAAGTTTACAGCAACATTAATGGTAAACGTGACTAGAACATACGAGTCTATCAGTCAAACGCTATAACAACATTATTCTTATTTATCATTCAGCCATGATAGTGTCCCCTACATTAGGGTTCTCCACGGGGTTTGATTTTTTTGTTTTGGTTGCTTTCATTTTATTGCTGCGTTATCTGTGTGGCACTTAAAATAGTTTGTAATATTTCATTTCCTACACCTATACCTTTTTGGATTAGCTGTAGCTTAGAGTTTACCTCTTTTCAGGATAACTGGATACGGTGTTCAAAGATGGCTTCCCAGTCATTCCTATGAAAGTTGCTCACTGAGCACATGCGCAGAAAAACTCCCTGCAGGTTTGCTTACGCTTCCACATTTCTGGACGCACAGAGCCTGAGCACTACAGTCCTACGCCAGCCAAGCTGGTGGAGCATGTGTGTTCGGGACCTCTGCAGGCAGACTAATTTCCTGTTGGCTGTCTGCACACAAATGAATTATTAAATCATACAGTTGTTTGAGACAGATAAGTCATATTCGAGTGTTTGTTGCGTCCAGAAAAAATTATTCACCATTTCATATCTTCACAATGCTTCTTGGGTCGGTGTGCGTGTGTGATATGATGCAGTATCGAGTGTGGCCGCCACGTCACAATCACCTCACAGCCCTGCGATGGTCTTTGGGGGCTTCATCTGAACCCACGAAATAAATACAGCAAATTCTAGCCAGACCCTGCTCTTCTCTGTAATGGTGGAGGAACACAGCAGTGAGTGGGAGCTGCCAATGACTCGGCAGGTGTTGAAATAAATCTAAAAGTAGTGGGAATCATCATTTCTAATTTTAACAAGCTTGGTTGACTAGCTTCCACTTTCTGAGTGGAGCTACATACTGTAGTTTTCTCATTTCCACTTTTCAAGTCATTTAACAGCCCAACGGCTCCTCCAAGATGTTATGATGTTATAAAGAGACTGAAATCATGCTGTTTCCATGTTTGTAGGCTATGATGAGCTCCAGTCACTAGTGTACAACGGTTGGCAGTGCATCTCCTAGCAATACCGACTCTCAAATGTCAGTTAACAGCTGCCGTGGGAAACGCCCACCCAGAGGCTTGAAGCTTAGACTTTGTTTCCACAAATATATCAAAAGATTTCACTGTCATTAACGATTAATCGCTCTTTGAAAAATGGAAAAATGTGCACAATAGCTGCAGCATCAGCATAGTTTTGTTGTTTAAAAAAAAAAAGGGAGAAATTTTCCAATTTTAGCATGATTTCAAAAAAAATCTTAAATATAACTTCTGTATTATCATAGTTTGAATTCACCTGAATATTTCGTATCCGCTTGAGAACAAAACGTAAACACCTTTCTGCCATTTTGTCAAGACCAGTGCTGTGTGTGATTGAGGAGGCTGACCCACAAGTTTTACGGCCTGTAAGCGAGGCCGTTCCTGTTTGCTTTGGAGCCTTCTGAAAGCGTCCAAAAAGGCATCTGTGAATGCCAGAGAAAGCGGCTGCCAGCAGGCGTACAGCACACAACACAGAGCCCTGCTCCTTGGTTTTTCTGCTCCAACCGCACTGAACTTTCAGCAGGCTTTTCATGCTGATGACGCATTTCGAACTCAGCCACACTTACCACCCCCGCCCTCACCTCTACCCTCATCTCCCACCCTTATCTTAGATTTTATGCTCACACCTCATAAAAACTCAATTTGCTGCTCAAAGTCGATCTTTAAAACCCAAATCATTGTTGTCGTTTACAAACGATGCTGCTTTTGCAGTTCGGGCGCCGTAAAGCTATCGGCTTTAAGTCTTTGAGGGTAACGACATGGAGCGTTTTTCAGGAGTGAAACCAAAACAGCCCGATGCAGATTAGATGAAGATTGGAGATGTGTCCTCTCACACTGTGGCGCCACAGCTGTAGAGGCGGTGCAGGAGGGTTCATATGTGCAGCCATGATGTGATAGTGACGGTGGTAGAAAGTATTTAAGTAAACTTAAGGTACCTGTACTTTACTTGAGTATTTCAATCTTTTGATTTCTACTCGTACTTCACTATTTAAGGGGAAAATATTCAGCTTTTTGCTCTTTGATGTGTGTGTTTTACACATTAAGATCTCACCCATTTGGGATGTAACTCCTCGATGGAGCTAGACTCAGCTGCTTGTCATGTTTCAGATGTCTATCAGTTGTTACCAGCTTCAACAAAGACTGCTGAGTGGAGTGGAGTGGAAAAAGGCCAAAAAACAGCAGAAACTTACCTTACCTAGACACTAAAAATCACTGGATCAATAAAGTTAGCTTTTAGCAGTTACCTTTACTCAGTACACAGTGGAGAAAACCACCTAATAAAACTATGAGTTCAAACTGTTACAGTCTACTCTCTCTTTTTGAATTTCCATGCCACTATGCGTTAGTTAATAATATATCCGTTGTGGTTTTGAATGCCAAATGCATATTCATTTTACAAGTAATAATCCAGTTGTGACAGGGTTTCAGGTTATGTTGTTATTTCAGATTGATGAAAAACGAAGCAGTAAAGAAACTCCCACTCGTTGTCAACACCAACGATTACTATTATAACTAAGTTTGCGCCAAGTGACGTTCATCAGCCATTTCACACAGCAAATAAAAACAAGTCTGTCTACAAATACATACAACCACGCATTCACAGCAACATCAACCAAATCCCAGGAACCGAGAGGAACATGAGAAGGAGCGAATTTGGGAAAATATTAACAACAACTAACTACAAGAAGTAGATTTAGCTGATAAAATTTCTGTACTATTTTCAAAGCAGGACTTGAATATTTATACGTGGTACTTTTACTTAGGGATCTTAAGAGTACTTCTTACACGGCTGTGCGGCAGTCATGGCCAGATGTGATGTCACCATCATGTGTTCTGGGTTACGCTCTGCGAGTGACGTAAAGGACAGTCTGAAATCTGATTTGAGTGGCTATGGCTAAGTCATTTTAAAATTTGATTTGAATCAGATTTCAAACCACCTACAGTACGACTCATACGTGTTTGCTGCCATCCACACTCGATAAAAGCAATCTGATTCCAATCTGGATACACAGAGAATCTGATTTAGGCTGCCTGTCTCAAGCCCAGCGCCTGTCTTTACCCATATTCTCTGTTTCTCTTATCCCCCATTTTTTTTTTATCTCTCTGTGTTTCAAGGTTTCCTCACTCTTTCTCTCACCAGACGTGGTGACATCACCCCTCACTTTTTTTGTTCTTTCACCACCCAAACGTATGACTCAGAGACGCGAGTTGGATCAAAGGTCTCGTCAACACAATGCTTCTCTTCCAAACTAAACACCACGCAGACATCATGCAACTCCCTGGCCCTCCTGTTATTGCTCACCTTCAAGTTTTTCTTTATTAAACATTCATACCCACAATGAAAAAAAAATACAGCATCATTTCACGAAATGAAGTAATCCTTTCATATGGGAACACATTTAATCATTTTGTTTATATGTGCTGCTTTAATACGAACTGATAACATGATTCACTCTCAATAAAACTCTTCTGAACACACCTGTGGAGGCGGAGGCTTCTCTACCTGTCCAGCTTTCAATCACACAGGCTCCGCCCTCACTGTAGAGTGTGAATACGCGTGTGGATGTTCACTTCTCTTTGGATGTGTGTCTTTTTGTTTGTATACGTTCCTCTCACCTGTCTACATAAATTAGTTTTTTCAGGCATCTATGTCTTGCCTTCTTCGTCTTGTTTATTTTATGCCTCCGCATTGAACGGACGCTCTTCACTTCTGGCACTCTACACCATTATTTTCCTATTTTGCATGTCACTTGCTGAGTTAGCTCATGTTGTCAGCTGCCTGCTGAGTGATGCATTCCCCTCTATCTCAAAAGCGTCACGGTAATTGCCGGGTAATTGTTTGTCCAGTAATGCAGCATGCCAAAGCCCAGTCTCTCATTATGTCTGTTGAGTTTTGTCAAAACAATATAACGTCAAAAAAAAAAAAAGGTAAAAAAGAGACATCTAAGATCTCTGCGACGCGGCAAAAATATTGTCACATTTTTAAAAACCCAATTATTCAAATAACCTGGACTGTATTGGAACAGGGAGGAATAATCCCTCCCAGGTGGCGTACAGTTTTCACTTTGTCTTAAGAAAAATAAGCTTTCTTGACTGAAAACAGCCTCTGGCAAACATCCAGCTCGGCCACATTCCACTTTCACATGACCTTCTCGCAGACCTGGCCCCAAGCAAGAGCTGCACCGTCCGTCCCTGACCATACCTCCGTTTGACTGGCCTAGATAATTCAGGGCCTGCTTATCTTTTCTTCTTCTGCCTCCCTCCTCCTCCTCCCCGTCACAGTTTACAAGCTTGACTCAACTCCAGAGATGCAATTGACTTGTAAATTTCATTTACAGTTTTGTTTTACAAGGACAGATACATCCCCTCTCAAACACTTAAAGCCTTTGTGACAGGCAATGGTCTGTCTGTCTGTCTGTCTGTACAAGCAGGCGCTATGTTCGGACAGCGCTAATGTTAGCAATCAATCAACTAGTCCTGAAACAACCATTGCTTTTTTTTAATTGATTAGTTGCTTAAAGGTAATATATTTTACACTTTTCCTCTGTTTTATTTGAAGTATTGATACATAAAAAGTTACTTTTGTAGTTTTAAGTACCAAAAATCATCTAATTGTAGTTTTACATCTCCTCTCTCAGGCTTCTTTCTAAAGATCTAGTACCAACAGGTCAATCAGAAGGCTCTGAGCCTCTCTTCTGATTGGTTTTCTGGGTGATAAAATAGAAATTCAGCAAATTTCTTGTAAACACTCACAGAGAAACCGAATCCTCCGACGTGGTGGGTCCAGGTGGGCTGGGCTTGGAGCGTTGACTGCTTTGTTGTAACATCACAAAGTTCCAGAAGTCCTGACAGCTTGTTTTGAGGCTCAGTTTCTGAATACAGGCTGTCTGCGTTTCTCTGTGGACTGAGCGCTTTGATACTTTGACAGTATTAATATAGAACCTAAACCTGCTTTATAATCAAAGAAGACATGGAAATCTACCTTTATACAACATGGGACCTTTAAAGGATTAGCTTGACATTTTAGGAGATACACACACTCACCTTCTTGCTGAGAGTTTGATGACACCACTCTATCTGTCTGTTAAACATGAAGCTAACATCAGGAGCTGATAAGCTTTGCTACAGCTAGCAGTTTGTTAGCTTGGCAGAAATGCTGGAGAAACGGCTAACCTGGCTCTGTCTAAAAGTAAAAATAATTCACCTACAAGTAGCTAATTAACTTATTATATTTCGTTGGTTTAACATAAAAATAACAGTAGTCATAGTAATCACATTTTTTCTCTCACAGTTTCCAGTGTTTATGCTAAGCTAAGCTACCTGGCTGCAGGCATTAGCTTCATATTAAGAGATGAATCTTTTCACCTAACTCTTGGCAAGTGAATAAGTGTCCTTTGCTAAATGTCAAACTCTTCTTTTAAGGGGTTCATGAGACAAAAAGACTTTAGCTTCTCAAATGTGAGGTTTTAAAAATTAAATACCTTATTCTGTCGGACATAAAACAGAGAATTTGAAGACTTCACTTTCATCTCTTGACATTCAAAAGATTAAACGGTTTAGTGGAAACATTATTCAGTAGATTAATAGTTGATGAAAATGATCATTATATGCAAACTTACAACGAATGCCGAATGCACCAGTAACCTCCTGTCAACTCTGCAGCTCCTGATCTCACTTTTCATTTATTTTCTGAATAACAGAGGACACATGTGAAGCTAGCTTCAGAAACAGGAAATAGAATTGGCTTTTGCAAATGATGGTGCATGTGTGTTTCCATTAAGGAGTCAGAGAGACAGAGCCACGCATCGCTTTAATATCCCCAATAACGTTTGAGAGACGGGGCATCTGTTTGAGAATCCCACATCAAACGAGACGGCATGTCAGCGGAGGGTTATGCATATATTTCCCTTGTTCTTCTCTTCCAGCAGGAACAGACGAGCGCACAAATACAGCTGATGAATGGAAGGAGATACTGTTTTGATCAAGACTAGAAAGTGAGGATAGACAAAACCAAACAGAGAGCATACATGGCTAAATACATACAGCCGGGTCCCATTCAAGCGGACGGGGGAAGTGGTCTCAGACTTTTGGACCTCGTAGATACAAAACAACTACAGAGTCAAAACAAGTATAACAGAAAAGCAAATCAATTATGTGACCAATGTTCGCCGTTCTTGTTCTGTGGCGGTGCAGGGAAGAGATGTTGTTTTCCTGTGAGGGCATCTGGAGGAGATTAGGGTCCAACCTGACACTGCGGCCCTGGTGAAACATGACTCAGGGATGAATAGAGGCTTTTAGACCAGTGTCTGTCTTCCCACACGTTGTTCTGCTATTCTTTATTTGTCCGTCACCCAATAAAACACGCACGGCGTTATCTGATACCCACACACTCTGCGAGCAAACAAGGCTCTGCCAATCTCATTCTGTTTCTCTGCCTCTTTTTTTTTTTTTTTTTTCCAAACAAGCCTTTATTAGCACTGAGATGTTTTTTTGTTTGTTTTTTTTTTTAATCATGTAAAAAAAACCACGGGAAAACAAGATGTCACTGACGATATATTATTAGTTTCAAATCAGCTGTCTGCGCAGGCTACACATCATTGTAAGAGAATGTAATTTGTGAGGTCAGCAAATACTTTTTCTCTTGTAAAAGCACCGAACCAGAGCAAGACGGAGCAGAGAACAGGGAGCGTGAGGGAATGTAACAGAATAACACGGGTTTAGGCCCAGCCGAGACCAAATTAACTGCGCGGAGTAATCTGTACTCAGAGCCCCTTGTTTTGATACAGTCTACATCGCTGTGGGTTGGACTCGTATTAGATTCGTCCTGCGTTTTCCACTTGTGGCTCGGATGGGGCCCTCATCCCGACGGCCTTCATCCAGTTACGTCTGGGGGTCCGGGGAGCTCACATTTGCTCTACCGTTACAGGGGCAGAGTGGAGGGGTGGGGTGGGGGGGTGCGACTAATGCATGTCACTGATGCCACCTGCAGTTAGAGCTAACAGAGCTGACCACTACGCAGCTGGGCACTAATGCAGCAGAAAGAGAGGAGACATTAGAGCATTAGGGCTGTATTACCACATCCACTGACCCAAGTCACTTAGCTGAGAATATGTCTATACATATATACTGCATGTATAATACTGTAAGGACGTCCTGTGGCTGCTTTATACTGCAGGAAGACTTCCATATTTCCCTCTGAAAGCTGTTTTGTTGCCTCCCTAATTGCCCAACTAGATGCTGCCACTGGTGCTGCTGTTGTCAACTGTATTTTTTTTTTTTTTATTGTGAGAAAATATGCGAGCCGCTGTAGCAACTTGACACATTAACGTACAGGCATATCTGCTCAGCTTTCGTGCTCAGCCGTTTTCAGTGTGTGTGTGTGTGTGTCTGTGTGAGAGAGAGAGAGAGAGAGAGAAATTCAGCAATTGTACGTTGTTTCCATTCCTTCAACCAGTCAAAGGGAAGACTATATGGCGCTGTTCTCTTTGAGACCGTGCCACTGTCCCTGCATGGGTTTAAATTTCAACCCCCTCAGCACCTTAGCGATGCAATTGCTTCCTACTGCAATTTATTACAGGCAAATTGAAAGATTCCAAGGTGTGAGTCAGTTTGTGTTGGCTCTGAATGCGCCGGCCGGTTACTTACACTCCTTTTTTCTCCATGTCTTTACATGGCCAGAGCTCGGGTTCGTCACCCATCTGGGTTTGTGAGAGCTGAAGTTATTGTAACCAAGTCCTCAGGAAAGAGAAAGAGGAAAAAAAAAAAGAGAGAGAGAGAGAGAAGGAATTGCTTCTTTTCCAAAGCAAAGAGGGAAGATGGCAGTGGTCCCATTAGTTGACCCCCAGGCGAGCTCTCTTGAGGCATATAGGCTTACCAGCGTCAAAGCATAAGAATATGCACCGGGCAGCATCAAAGCGCAGCACCGGGGCAGCTGATAGCTTGTGTGGACAGAGCACTCTCCGCCATCACTACCGTGGATCCCTCACATCGTCTATTTATAATCAATTTTCCATTCTGAAACACGCTGCATATCTGTCTCCCATATGGTGTCGAAGAAAGAAGGAAGGGGGGCCGGGGTGGGGGGTGGGGGACAGGGAGCTGGTCGAGTATTGCTAACACGGGGGAGAAATGATACAACGGGGACTGTTCACATAAATGGACCCAGACGTGTAAAAGTAACAGCGGTTTAGTGAGGCCATTTCTTTAAAACCAGAGCTCAGACGAGGAATAAAAACCACTCAGTTCCCACTGGGTCAAACTTCAGAATGGTCCCCTTTTTAAATTGACTCATAAACTGTGTAAAGCCACATCATTATTTGTGACAAAAGGGCCTCATTTACATACACCAATCCAAGCAGCCAGTGGATGAGTAAGCATTGTTCTGCTGCATCCATCCTCCTTCTATTTATTATCAGGGGATTTTTCTACACTCTGATTATTCTGGGTGTTGTTTTACACATTTTTCTTTTCTTTTTTTTTGTGTGTGAGCGCACTGAAGACGCACTCATGAGTGGAATTTGTTTTGCTTTGGTTAAATGTCAAAGGAGACACACTGTCAAGGGAAGAACGCTGCTAAGACATGCACATCTTTGTATGCCCAGAAGAAAAAACAGAAATGTAGCTGTGTGTTTGTGTGTGTGTGTGTGCGTGTGTGTGCGTGTCTCTACTCCCTTCCTGAAAGGAAGGCAGCATTTTTTGATGGGGGTGATGAACCCACGTTGCGGTGACATTGCAAGTGTGTGCTCCTGTGTGCCTGTGCTGTTATGATTTGTGTCTGACACACTGCCATGCTAAAGGAAATGGAGTTTAGCTCAGGCCCATGACTGTGACAGGAAAATGTGACCAAACACAGAGACAATAGAGGTCAAGTGCTCCTTATATTCCTTGCATTCTAATACATAACACCCATTCAGGGACACATGGATGAGGTTCCTGGCCTTGTGGAGCCACTTTACACCCGCCTCCCCTGCGGCGCCTGTAATAAGCCTGGGAGTGTAACCACTTTCAGAATTGATGCAGGTTAAGGGAAATGAATTGTGGGACTGACCTTTTTGTTAATCTCTCTCATTTTTCTGCTGCTTCAGGTCCGCTGACACCATCAGACATGTGGTTCAAAGTGGCATTACCGTGCCCTCTGATGCTTGTAACATTTAAATCATGTTAAAGTAATAATCTTTGACGTGCTGTACATTTTGCTGCCCTGTTTTGCATAGAGCTTTTTCCTGCTGATGTAAACACAGCGAGACAAGAAGGCCTTAATGTGGTGATGCTTGTTGTTTCTATGACTTATTGGATGTGTTACAGTGACACATACAACTTTACCTTTTAAAGCAAACAACAATGGTAGTTCTAGCAAAAACCAATGGGTCAGTTAATCAGGTAGTGGATCAAATTGAACCTACAGCTCCTCTGACAATGTTTCAAGATGTCGACCATTCGCTGATTCCAGCTCCTCTAATGTGAAGGTTTGCTGTTTTTCTTCGTCTAGTGCAGTGGTTCTCAAACTTTTTCACATCTAGGACCCCTGACACAAATGAGAGCACAGACCCCCATTTGACAACATTTTGTGCCAGGATCCTCATCTGATAAGGTTTTTGCTTCAAGATGTTTTATTACAGAAAGTGTTTGAAACCCATGACCCCCAGGGGTCCTTGAAGGGGTTCCCGGGGGTCCCTCGACCCCACTTTGAGGAACATTGCTGTAGTGTGACAGTAACATGAATGTTTTTGTGTTTGGGCTGTTGATTGGGCGAAATAAGGCATTTGAATAAGTCACTTTTGGCTCTGGAAAATATTACAAGACATTTTTTTTTTTTTACACAAAACAATTAATTGTTAATCTGTGAAAATAATTGGCAGATTCATTGATATTAAAAAAGAATCATTCATTTCAGCTCTAATAATAGTTAAATGATCATCAAAAAGACTTTTCTAAGTAATAACTACCAAAAGTTAGGAAAGTTTACATCTGCTCACTGCTGAAAAGTTGCAGCTGAAACACTTTATAAATGAAATGAAAGGATTGAAAGGTATGTGAGGATCTGACACCTGAGCATCAGCTGTCAGATGTACACATTTATTAAAATGAGATGAAATGTAACTCCTGGAGTTAAAATACAATGGAATAATATAATTAGTACTTATTAGTAATGAAAACACAGCATCTATCTATCTATGCATCCATCTGGAGAAGAACAAGAGCTGATGTGGCTGGAAACAGTGGTGATGACAACCATGGAACAGACAAAATAATGAAACAACACAAAATACAAAACTCCGTCAGAAACACAAAATCCAAGGAGAAAAGACGCAGACACACCAAGACACAGTATTGGACACACATGATTGATTGACAAGCGTTCTCCGGGGTATTGCAGCGTTTCTTCAAAGATATTACTAAAATAAAAACACAAAAACAAAAACAAGGATCATTATTTTAGAAATTGTGTCAGAATCCATCAGACGTCTCATTGACAGGCACTGTCAATGCAGCGCCATGGTCCATTGTTTAAAACTGAGCACAACTTTGATGGCTGTTACATCTGCGTTAGTTTTGAGACCAAACCGAACATAAATCAAAGTGAACAGTGTCCTGAAATGAATCACCGAACACTTCTGCTCTGCCTCACTTTAATTTAAAGACTGGACGGCTTTGTGACAAAGAAAGTTGCACGAAAGAAAAAGAGAGGGAAATATCACACGAACTTTAAAACAAGAGCGAAAATGATTTAAATGACGAACTAAACGTTTCTGCGGTTATGCAGCATTGTTGCAGGTGCAAACTGCTGGAAGAAAATTTAGAGAGTAATCGGGTGCTAAATCTAGCAGGACTAGATCTTCTTTAAGAAATTAATCACTGGACCTGGCAGAATGGAGACATCCACCTCGCTTTACCTCTCTGAAAAATATTAGAAAGCTTTGAGGTTACTTAATAAGGCAGGACAGCTTCACCATTAATTACTCAATTAAAGGGGATCATTAATATTTTTGACACGGCATTCATTATTCAGGGTTCACATTAGCATTAACATGTGAAAACCTGGTAAACTGGCAAAGCCTGTTTTCCTTTGAAGCTGCCCCTCAGGAGAATCATCAGGCTGTAGGTCAAAATGTTCAAAAATAATCATTAAAGGTAGTAATGAGTGGACTTGATAAACACACGGCACAACGAGATGTCTGACTTCTCACAGAGATGAGTTGAGCGTAAAGGGAGAAAGAATAGAAGAAGAAAAAAAAAATCAGATCAGCATGGACTCCATCTGCTAACACTCGGCTGGGCTTCCTGGACTCAGAGGCCCCACACGCTCTGCCGACGCTCCAGAATTATGTGACTGGTTGGTGAGTAGTTGTGTCGAGTTGGAAGGTCCTTGGCGAGGGGCCTTGGGCTTCACTGGAAGACTATCAGAGTGCGGCGTCATTAGAAATCCCTCATTCTCACTCCGCTGTGTAAACGGCCCAGCGGCCTCCATCTGAATGAGTCCCGGGGAAGGATCACCTCTGTCGGCCTGAAATTGGATCGTGCACGGAGGAGGGGAGCTGTGGGAGCAGAGCGGAGGGGGAAAAAAAACGAAGTTAGTGTTCCTATTTATTGACTCGGCTGCAGAGAGATCACTAAACTGTTTCAAGGGAGAATAAAGTTTGGGGAGTTTTTTTCCCATAAGCACTACAGGCATTAGGGAGTGAGAATTTGCCTTTATAAAAGCCTTAAATTACCATGGAGAAGAGAACTTGATTGGAGTCGTACTTAAACAAACATAAGGTTGACGATTCATTCATCTTTGTTTTTTTGTTTTTTTTATACCCCTATAGACTAAGACTATCTGTGCTGTTGGAATAATTAAAATGCTACGTAGTTTTACACAGATGTTAAACCTCATTATACGTGATTTCTTTTTTAGCTTAATTCCATCACTCCAGCTTCTGTCTTTCCCTTCTGTTTTTAAATAGCCCTCAAATAATTAAAAACATGAATATAATATTTCATATTTCTGAAACCAGTACCAGATTGCTTCAGAGGAAGTTGACAGAAAACTCTTATTCACATAAGGAAAGGAAGTTAAAAACAGATTTTTATCAAATATCTTTGCTGTCACAACAAGGACTGGGACATGTCCCTGTTAGGATAACACCTCTGCTAAATAACTCAAAACTCAGTAGCTTCACTCTTCCATACTGAGACCAGATGTCCTGGTTCGTCTGGGATTGTCCTGGTTTCAAGCTGGGAGTCCTGACAGAAAATCTGTAAAACTAAAATATCCCAGTTTTCACCACCAGTATAAAAAGATAAACAATGCACCGCACATCTGAATTCAACACTGATTGGTCTGCGCGCGCGTCAATCAATCAGTGTGTCGTTGTCAAGGCTGTTGCTAACCTATGAGTTATAGGCGAGCGTCAAAGGCTGTGACGCTGGCGGCTCTCTTACTGACAGAACCGGTCAGTGTCAGGCTGAAGGGACGGTCAGTCTTTTCAGCACAGCTCCAGGAGGCCTACTCCTGTCTCCATGGTGTTGAAAGGTGCGCTCGTGCACTGAAGTAATTGTCCCGCATCCTGATGTGAAAACACATAGTACATACACATGCACGTATGTGGACGTTCACTAATAGTACGCTGAGTGTCTTCATATTTCCCATCCTTTCCCCTCTGACAGCATGCACCCAGGGAAACACCAAATAAACAAAAACAAATATACATACATACGCATTACACATCAACATATATATAGGCCTACGGCGTACATATATACACATACTCAAGTATACCATCACTAGAAAAGTTTCCTAACTTAGAAAATAACAGGGACCAGACAGAACTGAAACTGGGTAATTGCCTCCCACTCAGTGTTTCATTCTATCTCTTCACTCAAAGTACTGAAAGTGTGTTTCGTAAAAAAAAAAGTGCTCAGTAATGGAAGAAGTGAAAATATTCCCTCGTTAAACAGGATAATGAGTTGCATGATTAAAAAAATGAGGAAAAAAAATAAATAAAAAATACAATACATGTGTTGTTTAAAAAACGATAGGGTGCGTTAGTCACGGCAGCAGTGTGCTTCATGATCTGCAAGCTGTTTTCAATAGATTTCTGAAAACAACAGGATCTTGTGACTTCCGGGATGTAAAGCAAAAAGCAGCAGCTGAACAAGCTTCTGACAGTGGCAAACACATGGCAGAGCTTTTAGACTTTTCCAGCAAT
>NW_019525453.1:4749307-4985369 GCF_002814215.2 Seriola lalandi dorsalis | reverse complement strand
GGGGGGCGGGGGGGGGGACTCTTAACACCTTGCCTCCACACAGACCTGTGCTCTTTGTTTAGTTACGTGACAGGGAGCGTGAGTAATGCGGCACTTGGTCTTGGCACTACATGAGAGTGGGAGCTTTATTTTACGCACGCCGTATACGCGTGTTTGTGTTCGTGTGTGTTTGTACTGTGTGTGTGCCACAGCCCGAGCTGGAAAAACCAAGGCCTTTTTTGCTGGCATGAGTGAAGGGGTGTAATTTCAGTGGAAGAGGAAGTATGAGAGGCGGAAAGCAAAGGACAAAAACAGAAAGAGAAGAGACAAGTACCTAATGCTGTTTGTAATTGAATTCTGCCAAAAAGCCTTTTCATTTATGTAGGCCACATTGAGAGATTAGCAGGAGAAGGGATGACTGGGCACTGCACTGTGTTTGCTCTGCTTCACCCCGGAGTCGGCGGGAGCAGCAGCCAAGGAGGTGACGGCGCTCCTGTCTCGTCCCGCTTTTACTCCTGTTACTCCCATCAGCCATCATCCCGGCCATCACACACCTTGTACACAGGTATAAAAATAGCCTGATATTTGTTCTTAATGTGGCACATCGCCAATCATGTCGCAATCTCTCATTGTAATCTGTAGGAGTCTTTCACTGCCTCCTCCCAGGCTAATGTAAGCACCACCCAAAAAAAAAAAAAAAATCCACCCTGCGACCTTAAAGCTGCACTACACGTTTGGGCCTCTTTCAGCTCTTTGTTTTGGTTTTACAAACAGCAAAACTCCACTGTGCTTTGGTCTCACCACCGCTGTCCTCAAGCCTTGTTTCCGGCAGCAGCTGTTTTCAGTGAGAAATCTGCGATAATCCCCCATGTGCACAACCTTTCCAGCACCAAATGGCATGCAGATGCAGTTAACGACTGGATGGTGAACGTAATGGAGCATTTAGCAGCTAAAGAGCCAGATATATCACTCAGGAGCTGATGGAAAGCCAAACTGAGCTAAAGGGAGAATGCTGAATATTGAATATTGAATGAATGAATATTGGACTGTACATTAGACCAGGTGGCCAGAAGCAGGACTCTAAACGAATGCTAATGTCTGCTGGATGTCCAAATAAGCAACAGTTTGCTAACACTTGAAGTTGTAGTTCACCATATCAACTTTATAGAGTGATTATAGGTTAGTCCCATGATCACATTTCCCTGCAGTGACCAGTGTTAATGCAGGTTTAAGTCTTGTGTTTTAACATGCATGGGATTGAGTAGATAAAAGAGAATAGTGAAAATAAATGCTTAATTCTTGCCAATTATTTAGTGGTAATGATTAAGAATTACAATTATTAATGCATTCACCTCATGGCACATGCTTTTTTTTTATTTTTATTTTTTACCTACATCACAGTACATGAGCCATTTCTTATTATAAAAAGTATTATTATCACTGATGTTGGCTGTGGTATTACTATGTCTAATCAAAACTAAAGTCTGTGGTGTCTTTCACCCCTGGTATTTTTTACTTTTGAATTAAATACACGGGGAACTGTAAACACACCTACCGTGACACCACTGGCGCGCACCCATACCTACATACACAGATCACCCGCATCTCTCTCTCCCCTCCAACCCCCCCTTCTCTTTCCTTTCCCGTCTTTTTTGCATAATTCCTCCTGGTTGAAAGATTCAGTTTCCTCTTACAAGGCATAATAACAAGTGGGCAGTGTGTGTGTGTGTGTGTGTGTGTGTGTGTGTGTGTGTATGAGTCTTTCTATGCATCTGTGTGTGTTTATTGGTCTCTGAGACTGGTTTATGTGCATGTCTATTGGTTAGTGAGTGTGTTTGCATTCGGGGGTGTGTGTGTGCTTGTCTGTCAGTCGATTGTGTGTAGATGTGTGTCTGTCTGTGATTTTATTGGAATGTTTGATGTTTGCGTTTCTGTCTCTTTCTCTAGTCTGTGTGTCTGTTGATGTTTCAGTGTGTGTGTGTGTGTGTGTGTGTGTGTGTGTGTGTGTGTGTGTGTACAGCAGGAATAAAGCACCCCATTGATAAGAACAAGTTCTTCTTGTTAACGTATCAGTAGAGCTGGTCCTGAGCCAGAGCTGAATTCCCAGGGGCGTATTTCTATACAACCCCTGCTATGACACGGCAGTTACTATTCTGCAGCACCAGACACACACACGCACACACACACACGCACACACACAGGGCTAGATAGCCCAGGAACGAAACATGTGTTAACACTCTCTTTCCAAGAGATACATTGAAGAGGACATTGAGCAATGTTTCGTCTTACATCTCTCTAGTGGCCGCCTGCTCTGCAGTCGTCTAAAATGCTTCCATGTGCAGTCTCCGCATTCCAGCTACGTTTCTGAGGCATTTTGAGACTCACCCTGAAGATACCCGATACCCAGGGGAAAGCAGATAGTCATGAGAAATACCTGCTAGCTCTAACCAGTTTTAAATAACAAGAGGGGGAATTTTTGCCATTCCCTTGGTCTTCATTCTTTTTGCACATGTGCCAGCTATTGTTTTCCTCCTCTTATACACCAGGGAGATGGAGCCGAGGTTGTTTTATGACAGTCATAATCACCACCCCTGGCGGCTGCGTAGGGACATCATCTCCAATCGGCTGTTGTGGGGCACACCTCGTTGTCACATAAAAGTGTCTAGATGAAGGTCGGCGGGAGAACAAAGAGGTTCAGTGTGCGGAGTAAGCACCTACAAACGCCACTGCTCCAGCATGTGTTGCACGCTCTGCGTCCCGTCCGTGTGTTTAACCGCTGCAGACCACTGCGAGCGCCGGGCGTGAGCTTCAGAGCCGGTCGGCCCGCTCCCCTTCTTTGACAGCAAAGGGACTATGACAGTAAATCTGTGCAGAACCGCACAATTAATCACAACAGTGGGTCGAACAAGTGGCTTGGCGTGACAAATGCATGTGGGCAGTGCATGCTGGGAGCCAAAACATAGCATTTAGTGTGGAAATTAATCATATACATCAAGGCTGTATTTAATAAAATACAGGTCAGCATTTAAATGTGAGGCCACGGCACACCAGAAAGCACTCGTAAAGAGCCGTGTTGTTACCATCTGTTTTCGTACATAGATCAGGAAATGCGAGGGCGTTCGGGGGTGAACACAACCACGGAGACAGACGAGGGTTTAGTTTACTGCATCCGAATTTTAACGTCATCATCCTCAAACCATTTGAAGTGCAATCACATAGAACATTTGCATGAACTGATTTACTAACTTGCTCTCTCTCAACACAGGATGTAATGTGGAAATTCAAGACGCGGGATTTAAAGAGCACGAACGCGCTTTTTAGAAGACAAGCTGGGGACTTTTATTTTCCAGATGGCTTTGATACAAATCATAGCGGTGTCACCACCAAAGCATGCTTTCCCGTTATTACGACTGTTTAAAAGGTTTACCTTTAAAGTAAATGCGAAGTGACAAATCCAAAAGGGCTGAGACAAAGAAGGGGGTAGATATTACAAATGGAATTGTCCCCATGGGCAAACCACATAATATTCATATCAAACCTGATACATCTACCCCTTGGATTTCTAACCATGCAATCAGGGGCTCTGCCAAGTTAGTGAGTACACCCTGATCAGTCAACGATAAGAGGGGACCAACAGGGCACTGCGGCTTTGTGAAATGCTGCGTTCTGGTTAACTATCAGACGTCTTGAGGCAGGACTGGATATTAGCTCATAGCCTGTAAACGCCTCCTGTGTTGCCCAAAATCTCATTTGACGGGAACAAAGTATTCTCACGAGTGGTACAAAGTCCACTCTCCTCTCTCCGTAATGGTCTCCTCATGCGTTCGGAAGAGCACATTTTGAGTCGTGATGTCTTGCTGAGAAATTACCTTTTCTGTGGCGTCCTTCCAGGAAGTTAGTGGCAGAAAATTCTAACTGTTAGCTTAGCTTCTTTATGGTGGAGTTCTTGTAGGTAAAACTACTTGAGGGATGGCAGCGTCAAGCTGTAGCTGCACCACTTTAGTGGAGACTGAAAAACTGTTGGATGGATTGCCATTAAATTTTGTGCAGGTATTCGTGATCCCCAAAAGATAGACCCCCCCCCCCAAAAAAAAGAAGAAGAAAGAAAAGTCTGATAAGTTTTTAGAAACTTAATAAAAATATATATTTTCTTATTTAAATCAATCAATCAGTAATAGTTTGCAGAAACAATCAAAAAAATGTAATGGTTATTATGACTTTTACTTTTTCCCTTTATTTCCCTTTTAGAATTGCATGTCAATAGTTTTATTTCTTTACACATTCCCCTTGTGCATAAAGAAAGATGGGCCATTTAAAATCTCACTTTAATTCAAAAAACTCTATAAAGGTTGCTGAAGGTGTAACTGTATTTCTAAATCTGAAATGTTTACATGATGCTCATAGTTACAAAAATGTGGTCAGCTGAAAGAGAAATAAGACAGTTGTTTGGTTTCTCGGCACCTAGAAGAACTAGACCTTGTTCCATGGCTGTATTCTGTGTGGGAGCATTAAAGAGCTACAACAAATCATATCAAGATTCATTACGACAAACAAATCTTCCTCATGTGTGTTGCTTTCACTGCTTCCAACTATGTATGATGTTTTCATGGCAACCACGCTGTGTCGACATGACAACCTGATGGAGCTGCCTGGCCTGACATTGTAGTTAATGTCACTTTGATCAACATTCATCACTCTCATATATTTCTACCTTGTGGGTGTTGGTGCCAAAAACGTCGTTAGCGACTGTTCGCTCTGTCTCCTTCTTTTAGTGCTGTTATTCTGGGCAGTGGGTCTTATAAATAACTAATAAAGACCAAAGCTATGACGCATTCATCTTAATGCTAGGTGGCATCAGGGACAGGTGCGCTGGCTTATTCCTACCTTTTGTACGACAGCGCAATTAATCTGCTTTGTACCAAGTTAAGAGCAAAGAGTGGACTGTGGAAAGAGACAAATGAAAAACCAAAAGGGAAAGTCATGAATTTTACAGTGAACTCAAAGCCACACCTGACCACGGCTACCGTTACACTCTCTCTTTCCTGTTTCTCTTTTGTGTTGAGCTGTACTTCCTTAAAAAAAACCAAACAAGGAAAGAGGCATGATTGAAGTCATCTCTTCCCAAAATAGAAAACAAATGAGGATAGGTGAAGCTAGCGTGCGCTGGAGAGGGGAAAGTGGGGAGATATTAGCCATATGCGATTCATTTACAACAGCATGCTTCAATTAATCTGGGCAGGGTGGCAGGCGCCAGGGTTGGGCCCCATGCCACCTGAGCGAGAGAGGAAGAGTGAGCTGCTGCTGGGTGAGGGATGAGCAATGAAAACAGATCCCTCTGAACTGATACGACTTATATTGCTGCTCGCAACCAAACTCATCCCCCTGACTTCCCTCTCCTCATCCTCTCTTCCTCTCCAAGCCTCTTTGTTCTCCCTTTTCATGGAACATAAAGATGAGGCCAATAAAGGCTGAACAAGGCGTTCTGATTCATCAGGCGTCCCTGAAGCACCCGGAGAGGAGCTGTAATTCTCATGTAGGCGTCCACCTAGAGGCACCCTCAGGATGTTTTGTGAGACTATTCTCAAACTGGGGCGGCATGCTGCGGCAGTAAGTGAAAGCAAAGGGGGGGGGGCACACTGGTGAGGGGCAAAAACCACAGTGCCCAGATGGAACCGCAGATTGTTTTAAAGGGGCTACTGCCTCAGCAAAACCATATGGGGCAAAAATGCTATTTATCGAAATCTCATTTATGTTTTTCACGACATGGTGAGCAGCACTGGAGGATCTTGTAAACAAAAGATAAAGTACTAACGCTGTCAACGCATGATGGGGGGGGGGGATAAAATAAAAAAATCCAGCTGCCTCATCTGCATCTGCATATCTCCGGGGTGTGTTGTGGTGAGAAGTTTTATTTCAACTTGTGAGGAATATTCCAAAATAAGAGCAAATGAACACATGCCAGGCTTTAATGTCGTAATGCATTAAGTTACAGTCGAGCTTGCCAAGGCCAACACAGTGATTGTTGTAGAATAAATAACATTGAAAAAAAAAAAAAATGTTGATGATGATGAATTAACCAGAGGAAAAGAAACGCGCATTAAGACACAGGATAAGAATATGAAATTACGTCACTTAATAGTTAAAAGACAAGCAATGGCATCAGTATGGCAAACGATTAAACACTGTAGCTTAGCGGTGTCTGACGGCATAATTATATTTTCATCCGTCTGTTTCGTGAGCTGTTTCACCTGGCTTCTGATGTAATCTGGATTTATCCAAATTCCTGCCTCATGCATCAGGGGGATTTTTCACATTGAAAAGACAAAGCGAGGGCTGAAACAGATAATAAGAAGCCTTTCAAACATCCACTACAATGTATGCTTTCAGACAAACTGCGAGCTAAAACGCCTCTTTGCTTCCCAGGCAATTAAAATTTTCCACGAGGAATAGAGATTGGCATAGCATTTAATCTGAAAGTGAAGACACAGGAGTATAGAAGAAGAGTGAAAATGAACAACCTCCATGCCTCATCTTCAGAGTGTGTGTGTGTGTGTGTGTTTTAGATAATCTAAGTCACTAAATTAAAAAACGACGATAATAATAATTATCTCCTCTTTATTGTATTCAGTGTTTAGTAAATAAGCAAGATTTACAATTATATCGGTCCATATGAAATTACATTATATGCACTATATTGTAATTATCTCTGATTAAAATATAGTAATTAATAAGTGTCTCAGGTCATGTGTGTGTAAATTGCTGTGAGACATTCTCCACTCAGCACTAATTTGAAATTGTGCAATAATAAATCAGCTGCAGGGAGGAGCTGTCAGAGAGGAAAAGGTTCAGGGGACCGTGGTGTTTTGGTATTTCAGGGCTTAGTTAATTAGTTGGAGGGGAAAGCCGAAGATAAACACAGATTGTCATTCAAGCACAGGAAGAGGCTTTAAACAGCTGTCCACAGCTGTGAGGTCCTGATCAAATCAAGCTGGTGGCTTGTCGGACAGAACGCTGCAAAGTTGGGACAAACTTTTTTTGAGTTTTTTTTTATAGTCTTATTATTATACCACCCATTTCTCAGCCTTTGTTTACTTTACATCATCTGTTCTCTCTTATTTGTCCTGTCCACCTAATTGTTGTTTTTTTAAATGTAAAACAAAGGCTCTATAAAAAAATGAACCTGAAGCTTTAATGCATGTGGAATATTCTTAGAAATAAAACAAACAAATAAGAGAAACACTTGATAGCCTCTACGTTCACTGTTTTAAACTTTTACTGATCTGTCAAGCCTCTTTTGACTAAATAGTAATTGAAGGAACTTCTTTAGGGGCTTGGATACCTTTCCTGCCGCCCCACCACAATCAAATAGATTTGGTTCAGTATGGCTATAAATAAATTTTAAAGTGCCATTAAACTGGCCAGAATAATTGTAATATTTATTTTACACAATATACAATTTACAACATCTAATATTGAATTAAAATAAATCACATTTTATCGTCATGGTAAAACATGTATATACTTGTGTTTTTAAAGTTCTAATAAGTCATTCAGTGGTTTTAACAAAATAGTTTAGTTGTAGTTTCCAAGCTCTTTCTACCTTTGTGATTTAGTTTTACATTTCCATAAAACTGAGAGACTTACAAGAAACACATTTTTGAAAAAGAATGATTGGAATCAAAGCTAAGGCTTAGATATTACAACTTTTATCCTGTAGCATGGGCCAAACAAAAAAACAGTGGATCCTACAATTCCCACAATGCAATTCAATACAATAATTCATTAGAACACCCCTGTCTTTCAAATGCTATGCCTCAACAATGTAACCCAGGCTTTCTATTAAACACAACAGACCTAAGCTGAGAAAACCCTGATGACATCATCAGGGTTACATGAGAAAAACTCCTTCAGTGGCCACAGACGACATTATACAGCTGTTTTACTCTTCACAACGTATGAACTGATACTCTGTAAAATCAGTGGAGTGTGACTTTAATACTACTCAACTCCAGAAGACATGTATCAAAGGTTTATGGTGTCATTTAATTGGTCAAAATGATCATAATACAGATACATTAATATACAATTACAACTGAAACAAGTGTATGTGAATGAGGTGGATTTTCTCATCTTACAGTTTTATTTTGAAAATGTTTCAGGCCCCAAGAGGTAAAACTAGAAAGTGAAAATAACAAAAAGGTAACGATTAAAAAAAGGTTTAGAAAAATACTTTTGTGTAATTATTTTCTGATGGCCCGCTCATGGCCTCTTACATTCATCTCACGACCCCACATGGGGAAACTGACCCCCAGGTTGGGGACCTCTGATCTAAAGCCTATTCAGAAGTGAGTGTAATCAGCAGAATAATGTGTAGTTTCTACAATACTTAATGGCAAGACTGTCGTGACCTCTGTGTTTAATTAAGTCAGTGTTGCACCTTCATCTATGTATGCGCAGTCGTATCTGAGCTGGTGCGATAGTTTTATTTTTTAGATTCAAACTGATTATCGTCTGACCTCTTCAGGATTGATTCATCTTAGTCAAAACATACCTTTGCCCGCATGTGTGTGTGAATGACTGATAGCAGTAGTCACCATGATGAGCTCTGAATCAGGGTCTGGATATATGTTTGTTCAGTTCCTGCTTTAGTGACTCATAGATCTACAGTATTTGTACAGTTTAGCCTGGGAGGCAGGAGCGGCCCTGAGCCCCCTTCCACCCACCCAGAAGACTTCCTCTTAGCTCAAGTCAGGAGGGGAAATTTAGCCCAGATGTGACTTCAAACAAAAGAAAAGATGCAGGGATTGGAGGTGGGATTAAGCCCATCTTTCGCCTGACCCCAAGACCTGCTCCTTCCTGGCATCTGTCTATTTTTCTCCTTCTCTCCTCCGTCTCTGATGATCTCCTCTAAGTTTCTGTCTCGCGGGTCCTCTTACTTCTTCTCCTAAAGAGCACGGCTGTTTTTTACCAAGTCAGAGCGGCGTCATTTTTCACTTCGGCTGTGTGTTGGTTATCCAGCGCCGTGCATGACAATGATAAGGAAATCCTGTGTAGCAGCACATTCTCACCAAATAAGGTGAAAAAAACCAGGGGATTCGTAAGGTTCTCACAACACGCACGTTTAAACCTTTTAAGTACTTCACAGTTTTCAGCCTCGTTTTGTAGCTTTTTCTCATAAGCATCTGACCAGCTGTAGACAACATGATGACGCAGCACTTTTTCCAGGCGAAGCCTCGGTGAAGATTAAGATGAAAATATGAAGCTATAAATATCAGAAGTAATTAAACAGAATTAAAATTCAACAGCTTCTTTTCTAGTTTTGCATAATTACACAGGTAGACGCATATTTGCATATTTGTGTTTGATATACAAATGTTGAGGACATTTTTCTCTGATTTGAACAATCAGGCGTGGTACGACAACTCTTTTACTTTTCCCTCCTCCTCCTCCCTCACAGATATAGGTCTACATCGCACATATCTAGTCCCAATAAAATGTAAAATGTCACTCCTGGAAATATAGAAAATGATATTGATCGAAAGCGTAAACAACAGCACTCGACCGAACCCCAGTTTGTGCCTCTAATGCCTCACTTTGACAGTTTTCAAACTTAATATTTTTCTTTGAAGAGGTTGTTTAAGAAGAGTTCCCATTGTTCTGAAGGCATTTCCAGAATGCTCAGTCTTCATACCATGTCAAAAATGGTCCACTGGTTACAAGATAAAATCAATGTTTTTACCTGCTTCCCAAGTTGTGTCTGTGTTTTTCCTAATCCCATACAAATGAAACTGCCTGTAAATTCTTTATTGTTTGGCTCACATCGTGAATGTTAAGCAAGGAGCTACTATTTACCATCCAGCTGCCATATCTTTACTTAGATCAGGAACATGACCGAAGCTTCGTCTGAATTCGTGAACTTCCGTACTTAACGTTTGCTGTTTTGAGTGCACGAGTGCATTTACACTGACAAGTATGGCAACATGTAGTGCACTAGAAGTACGTAAGTTGATTTGAGACGACACTACCCTGTCAGAGTACTCTGTGTGTACTCTGTGTACACACAGAGTACACACAGAGTACTCTGTGCTGACTGGAATATCCAATCTGAGAGTCTACAGCCATGTTAGCAGTGAGGCTATGTGTTGCTTAGAGCTGAATGCTAATGGATTGGAGTTTAGCATTTGCAATTAATCTGGTTGTAAATCAAAGTTTTGTTTAAATCTAATAGTTCTCAAGAAATTAAAAAACAAAAATGTTAGGCTGCTGGTTGCTCGAGGAAACAGCAGGCAATGTCGTCATGGTTGATCTTCTGGGGGCCTTGAACATCTGTAAAAAATTTCCAGCTAAATCTATCCAGTAGCTGATGAGCTAATTGTGTTTGGACCAAACCTGTGAACTGAACATCCGACAGACTTACGAGGCAACTCAAGAAAAACGTCATGAATCTTTATTGTGCAACAGACTGAGTCATTTTTCATCCTCACGGTTAGAGGAGTCTTTGAGGATTTTGGAACAACAAAGAAGCGCTAAGTGTTGTTAAACGACTTTCTGGGTTTTTCGCCAGATTTTTATTTTCATAAAGTCACATAGCTCTGAGACCGAAATGTAAAGATGATGAATGAAAAGCACAAACTGGCTTTAACACTTAACACTTGATAATATACTCGCTCTCAACATCCCAGAATGACGGTGCGAAATAAAGTAAGACCTTGCAGTAAGGGTAGATTGCGCCTTTAAAGCTGTATTATTTTTCATAGCAGAGAGCAGCACATGTCAGCACAAAATGGCCACCACATATATTAACAATTGCTAAGCAGTTGTCCGAGGTATTAAATCTCGGGGGGGCGAGGGTGACGGAGCAGCCAAATGTCAAAAACAGCAGTGATCCACACTGCCTCTCTCCTTCTCCTTCTTCCTCTTCTTTTTTTTTTTTTGTGATTTCAAACCTCTCTATCTCTTTTCTTCTATCTCTATCTCCCTCTGCCCTCCTCCTCCTGCTTCTCTCTCTCTCTCTCACCCCATCCCTCCCTCAGCAGAACTACAGGGGCTTGCTTGTTGTCAAGTCAGTGTTTTTACAGCCTGGCATTAGCACAGGGCAGCATTCAGTCAGGACCCTGCATTCACTTTGCCTCCCCTATAATTCACATGCTCATGTGAGAGCGCGTTGCCCGTGCTGCTACTCACGGAACGACTGTGATTGAGTGTCGCTGGCCTTTTGACAGCTCGACAGACCATTTTACTCTTCTTATAAAAGCAACTTCAAGCCTTACAAATAAATCTTTTATACATTTTAAATGCCACATATAACACCCCACATGACATTAGGGAGGCTCAGATGGATGGATGCGGTGCTGGATTGAGTTGTTTTACGGGACAGTCAGGGGGGGTGGGGGGGTGGGTGGTGTTCGGCTTTGAGAAGGAGGAGAAGGTGGGGAGGTGAAATGTTGTTTATCACGACTCTGCCATCCGATTACACTGATATTTCATTATGTAGGAGATAGCAAATGATGAAATAACAGTCTTACAATGGCGTGTTGTTGTATAGACTGTATATTGTATATTTCATTGTCTGTCTGTCATGTTGTGCTTGCGTAGAGACAGCAGTGTGAAAAAAAAAAAAAAAAAAGCAGAGGAAAAAAATGAATTTTGGTCTAGAGGGGCTCAGGAGCTGGTGCAATCCTCTGACTCCCTCGCCTCCTCTCAGCTCACTCCTTGAGTAAAATATACAGTATGTGCTGTTGGCTGACTCGTTTCCTCAGCTGTGGAAATGCGTTCTCTTCTGGGAGCTATGCTGTGACATTAGATGCATGTAGATTGATAATCGACGGGGGTAAACATAATTACATCGCCTTAGAAATTAATGAACGCATTGATCGCCCACTCTAAACATAATCAGCATATTTTTCTTTAAGCCACTGAAATCTCAAGCGACGGGCCTGATTATATCACGGCTTCGGCGATTTGCAATATTACTGCGGTTTCCCACAGTTAGTTCTTTCACAGATCTTGCCAATACTTGTGGGGAGGTTTTTAAACACTGATGTTGTTGGCACCTTTGAAGTGCCTTTCAGTGTCCAGATGTAAATTCATGCAGGGAGAAATGTGATAAGCTAATGATGTCTCCAGGGACTGGAGTGAATATAACCAAGGGATAAACATATCTGCATATCTGAGTGGACTTTTTTTTTTTCTCCCCCCCCCTCCCCTCTACCCTCCTTTAGCTCTGTTTGGGGTCTGAACAGGAGCGAATGGACAGAGGAGGCTTTGATGTGCTCTGGGGTCATGTGTATCTGCAGTTATCAAGGTACACAAGCGTGCAGAGTAAATATGCCACACCAAAAACTGTGGGAAGGTCTCTGGGTAAGGCGGAGAAGGGGAATTTCCACTTCAGGAGAGCGTGTAGACAGAAATATTTCTCTGCCTTTATGCAATATAGACCGTTAATATGTACAGTATGTCCTCACCAAACCTCCAGAGGAAGGCACATAACAGATATTTTACTTCTTCACTTACAAAGGCTTAAAATCAATTCAATTAAGCTTCATTTTTAAAGTCACTTTTGATTCAATGCAATCAATAGTTTCCAGCTATTTTACGTGTGACTCCTGCTCAGTTATTTTGCTTGACAACAATGAGTAAATCAAATTAACATGCAGTATGAAGGCTTTATCTGCCTATAGCCCCCCCCCATGCGCCCATTTCATTGTCTGTCATTTTATCCCCAAAAAGAAGGAGACACTCCACAATGCTGCGCCAACCAGGAACAGAGTACACTACTGCAAAACATGTCCATCAAGGAGAAAATAAAAATAGGCTGTTTCCTCTAAATTCACTCAATCAATAATTCATACCGTGCACAGAAGCTTGATTTATGACAGAATTAAATGTTGTGGACTGGGCCTCGGAACGGCCGTCCATCTCGGGGACGTGGCAGCTGAAATTAAACATGAAAGGCAAACACTGAGCACAACCAAACCATCTCGCGGCGAGTTGACGTATTAGAAGGCTCAGATGGCACACGCAGCGCACGGCACGATTTGGGTAAAACCACGCTGGTGATTTAAAAGGAGCTACGTAATTTGTTCGGAGAGTTTTGGTTGAGTTATGTGTGTTCGAGCGGGTCACCGGGAGTCAAAGAGCGACATTAAAACTATTTGGCAACCGAAGGTAGAGATCAAAGGCAGATGTGCACCTGCTGACCTGTCGGGATCTCCTGTGACTCCTGCCTGCCTTTATGACCCTTTGGCTTTGGCTATAAACTAACATGGTAAACACAGAACATGACGGTTTTAGTATTTCTTTGGTCAAGCTGAAATTTGAAATCTCCTCTCCTTTGTCAGTAATTTATATCACCTTTCCTGTGTGAGGAAGCATAAACGATAGCAATACGTATATAAAATAAATATATGTACAAATACATAATGTAAAAAACATGTACAAGACATTCTGTAGTTTTCAAGATTTTAACAGGATAAAACTGTTTTTGAACATATTTTGGGGAAACAGCGCTGAAGCGTCCCCGTGGGCATTTGCCATGGCAACATTTGACATGGCAACATTTGTCAGACATTTGATAGTCAGAAACGTCAACTATTGTGGTGCACTGACTGGAGCAGGTCATAGCCCTGTATAGCTACAAACTCTGATATAATTCATTTTCACCTCTTTTTAACAAGCACACTTAATGTCGACTGTCAGGTGACTGTCCCATTACGTTTCAACATTTGTTTGTGTTTCACTAGGGAAGGGGAAACTAACAAGCTAATGGAAGCTAGTCAGTCTGGCTTCGTTGCTTTAGCCGCAGCACGTAAGTCGATACAAATTCAATTCCTTGGAGAACTGGCGCTATCGCTACTATAAATAAATACAGTCAAAACAAAAATGTATACTTTTTTGTTGATTTTTGACCAATTACACAAGTCACAACATCAAACACCAAAAATGCACTGATTTCTAAGTAAAAGTTCATTTTGAATTGAGTAAGAGCGTGTAACTTCATGTCAGATGTGGAGCAGTATCTGTTGCAAGTTCGCAAACATTAGCAAACATTAGCAAACATTAGCTACCATATTCAGCTACTCTCAGTCCAGACACAGTAAATTCTAAGAGCAATACCGCAAGTGTTTTAGTGAGTGAGGCTTTGACTTATTACTTCCGCCATGTTGGATTGTGTTTTTGATTGTTTGTCAGTTTATGCAAAAAGAATACTGAACCAATTGGCACCAAACTTGGCGGAGGGATGGTACAGGGGCCCGGGGAAGATCACATTGCATTTTGGTGTCAGACTGGCTGAGGGATGGATCCAGGACTTTTTCATTACTTTCCTTAACATTGTTAGGTTTTGGGGGCATTTTTCAACATTTTGCTCAGTTTCTCTGAAAATAATGTTTGGATCTTGATGCAAAAGAAAATGTATGATATTGAGAACTATGACTTTGTACAGGATGATGCACATGGATCAGGTGGAAGAAAGGAAGAAAATGTTGGAGGAGGTACGGCTCTAGTGAGTGTCATTCTAATTGTTTATGAATTAAGTTTTTATTTCTAAGAGTACAACTGGGATGTTTTTTTTCTTACAAACTTTTAGAAGGTTTGTGCCTGTGAGAGACAGAGGTGACAGTGGTAATCTCCTATATGTGTGTGTGTGTGTGTGTGTGTGTGTGTGTCTGACTGAGCGTGCGTATTTTTAGTTGTGTTAAAGAAAATGTGTGCGCGCTCAGGGAGATGTGAGAAGAGTATAGATACAACTAGATGCAGGCAAATGTGTGTGCGCGCGCGCTCGGAGGTGAGCGTGTGCGCGGCTTGAAGTGTGTGGGCAGAGCAGCAGTGCCCTGCTGAATCAGTATTAGCGCGTAGAAGCGGTGTAGTCAGATGAAATTACTTTGGCTGTCAGCGTGTGTCTAAATGCTTCAAATCACTAGAAGAACGTACGGGAAGTGAAGATGAGATTGTGCTTTTCACTGGGGGCTAATTAACCAGCAGTAATTAAAAAAGGAGAAAACCCTTCTGAAAAGAAATGGGGCTATAGTGGTCATTAAAAAAAAAAATCTTACAGCAGGCTGAAGAATATTCCTACACGGCCACAGCTGATAAAACCCTTCATAGACACGTTGTGACCCCGAGGATAGACTCCAGCTAGTCCCACAGTAACTAACTCTGGGGATATTAAAGGAATGTGCCCTGTGGTGATTTTTCATCGAGAATGCTGCTGCTGGATTTTGTGATTAAAATGCAAATGGAAGCTCAGACGTCGTCGCGGGGTAAAAAACAGGCCCGGCAAATAGCATGTATACACGGGCAAAGTGTGTTGAGAGACAAACTATTTTCTGCAGTGTGAGGGCAGCAGGGAGGATCTGTGGCTTACAGCCATCACGGAGCTGCTGGAGGAGATGCATTCTTTATTCTGAGGAGGGGAGGAGGGACAGGAGGGGAGAGAGAGAGAGAGAAGGAGAGAGAGAGAGAGGTGAGCAGAGCACACACGTAGCACTATCAACTGAATCCATCTAAGAAAACAACTCGCAGGGAGTCCGGGTCTGAGCTGCGCAGACACTAAAGGCAAGTTTGAGCTCCCCACTAAAGAGCGCGCAGGACGGACGCAGCTGGCCGTCATGGCCCGTGGCGGAACAGGCAGCGGACACTTCGGGTGCGAGTGCGTCCTCAGCGTTCGGGCAGAGTGTGGAAGGGGAGAAGTGGACGCTGCGATCACCCTGCCGCCGCTTTCTTCGCTCCTCATGCGCTGCAGACGGTGTTGAGTTCAAGCGGTGGGGCTGCGTTGTGAAGCGCCCGGGAGCTGGAAAACACAAAAAAAGAAAATTAAAAAAAGTGCGGACAGCGGTGCGGACGGACGCTCAGCACACAACCGGAGGGGGGGGGGAACCCATGCAGGCAAATATGCTGTTCTGTAGACTCACCGGGTTCACGCTGCTGATCGGAACCGAATCGCATCAGCGTTACCGAGCGGACCTTTACGCACGGTCATACAGCAGGACCGCCTGAACGGAGGCGTGAAGAAAGGGGAAAAGTTGAACGCGGTAACGGGTTTTGTAATGGATAAAGGCTCGACAAAGGTACAGTGGATGTTTCTTAATAACCCTGGACAGACTTGGAGAGAAATAAGGAAAAATTCAAGGTTTAGCTCAGGCCTAAGTTGTATATCAATCGACTACTTTTCTCATTAAATGAGGATGATTTTATATATATATATATATATATACACACATATATATATTAAATATATATATAAAATATGCACCTTTTCTTAACACAAGTCAGATCTACTAATATGTTTTCATCTATTACAGCCCCGAGCAGTCTGCAGGCAAAAACAGTCATAAACTGACACTGATTCTCCAATTCCCACTGACTTTTAAAGATGAATTAAAATTGTTGGCCAGTTTATTTGTAGGTTAATCAGATAGGCGTTTCATCCTGTTTAAGAATACAGCACCACAAAGCGCAACGCTCCACATTTTGGAGCAAGCCTGACTTTTTTTTTTTCTTTCTCTCTCTCAGAGGGGCTTTCACTCTCAATGCACTGCACGGTTTTCAATTCCCCCCTTTGAAATAATTCATTCAAATGAACACCGCTCACTGGGCAGGCTTTGAAGTATACCTGATCCGCCTCTTATCGCCTCTTAAATACCCTATCCATTTTAAACTTTTAATTGCGTTTCTGTCGCTAAATCCAGTTCTAATCGGATTGTCCTGGCCACATATCACAGCCTTCATCTGCTGGTGAGAAACTGTGCTCCCTCGGCTGGAAATTAAATCAAAAGAAAAGAGGAAAAAAAAAAGTCTTTCCATCAGTTTTCCCTCCTTGATCTATCCATGTCCACAGTTTATCAGTGCTGACAAGTGCAGACCGACTTGATATCGTGCTTCTTTTTGAGGTTCGCTTATTATTTGGATTCTCAGTGATTTTTTTTATTTATTTATGCAGCAATAATAATCTTGATGCTACTGCCTTCTGCTGTTGATTCTGCTGCTGTGGCAGCACATTTTATTGCCTCATGTGGTTGCTTATCCCCCCCCCCTTAGCTTATTTGATTAAATTTAGCTCTTTCAATTTAGAAAAGTAGATCACAGATGTGTGTCAAAGGATTGTTTCTCCATCTCTGCCACAAAGAGCCCATGCATGCAGGATCCATCTCCTCAACAAACAGGGTAGGCAGGTAGATAGATTTTTGTTTTATAATAACTTTCTTAATTTAGTATCTTGTTCTTTTCTTCACAAAATATAGCCTGCCATGGTTGCCTGACATTACACATTTGAAATTTAGCTTAAGAAAAAGGACTAGAAATAACAAGAATTGGATGTATTTTCTGGAATTACGTGGCTGACTGGCTTCTCCTGCTCCTGGCAAACCCTGCAGGACACCTTAATCCACGCTTCCATTCCACCCATCGTTCCCAGCTTCAGTTAAGCTAAAAGCTACCGATGACAACCGCTATCTTTCAATCATGTAGGGGAAGAGGTAGGGGAAAAAATGTTTGATGGATCATAAAACTTGGAATAATGGATTGGGGGGGGGGGGTCTACTGTAATCCAGTGGCCTTGTGCTTTACTACGAGCCTCTCCACGCTGAAAAATGGACTTGTATTGATCATTTATCGCAGGTGGAGGAACTAAATTATTTTCCAATCCCATCTCATTTGACATCTTGAGTGTGTCGCTCTAGAGAGAGGAGGAGCTGATAACGCAGGGGTGTCTGTTCCTCGACCGCCTCCTCCTTTGTTTTCTAATTCCACTCTTTAAATCTTTGAGTTTGATGATGCGGTGTGTTCAAGCCGGCACGTAATAACGAACTCCTCCTTGGGCCACCAGCAAGACAATCGGCTGTGTTTACTGTAAGCACTTGCGTGTTTACTCGTGCACCTCTGCCCACAAGACAGTTGTAACTTGTTCTCTGTTCTGTTTTTTTCTTTTTTTTTATCTTCCTCCAGGAAATATCTTATGCGCCCACGTTGCCACACAAAGAGCTGATGTCTTATTAGTCTTGTCTCTTTTTTAGCATGTTTTCCATTAAGAAACACTGATGTTGCTCAGGACCTCTGAGAATCTATGAGTGTGTGTCCTTGCAGTGGTCCATTCCCTCTTTTGATAGAGCGGAAGGGATAAAAGCCTCCTTTATGTCTGTGAAACCGGATGTGCAGAGAGCTGTTCTGAATATTTATCAGATGGTTTGACTCTTTTTTTAAATAGCCAGCGCATAATGTGAAATCGGCAGTGAACGGTATGTTTTGTGACTGTCTTTCTGTTTGGGAGAGAAGGAAAGAGTGAGAGAGAGGGAAAGACAGTGTGTGTGTGTGTGTGAGGATGTTTGTATGTCAAATAAAGAGACAGAGGAGACGGGGAAAGAGAGGCCCTTTTTTTCCGAGAACAGGCCACCCTCGAAAACACTAATCTAGCATTTCTTTGTTTTCCCACAGGTCTCTGGATCCAAATGTCACCCCCCTTGGACTCTGCCCCGGTCGGGGACCAGCAGTGTGTGACGGACAGGCGAGTGGAGCCTGTGGTGGCTCTCTACTGTGTGGCTTCAAATTGGCCCTGGCTGAGCGCTGCATGGAGCTACGAGTGAAGAGTCCTGCTATGGTCTGATGTCTCAGCATGGATGGAGTCAGTCAGAGGACTGGCCACCACTAATGAGACCATCGCGCTTCAGCTGAGGACTAGCATTTACAGGATTACTCCCACGGTTTCCTGCTCTTTTCCCAGCTAACTGCATCATTTCTGAACTCCCCTAGGTGGACTTTTCATGAGTCTAGTTTTTTGTGGATATATTACGTCATTGCCTTTCTGATTTTCATATTTGTTTTTTCCCAACCCAGTTTTTTTTATTGTTGGTTTCCATTTTCCCGTTTTGCTTTTCCACTATGGAGTTTCTGGCTGGACCTTGGAATAAAGATTGGGCTTCATTCTTGCAATTTTGGTTGACTGTCATCCTAAGCCTCCAAATGCAATTCAGCCCGGGTGCCTCTTGCCCGGTAGAGTGTCGTTGTGACAAATCGTTTGTGTACTGCAATGAACGCAGCCTGACATCAGTGCCTCTGGGGATAGAGGAGGGCTACAAGGTCCTCTACCTACATAACAACCAGATCAACAGTGCTGGCTTCCCTATGGAACTTCACAATCTGGCCTCTGTGGAGACGGTCTTTCTCTACGGCAACCAGCTGGACGAGTTCCCCGTTAATCTGCCCAAAAACACCAGGGTCCTGCATCTTCAGGAGAACAATATCCAAACGATCTCCAAGGCAGCCCTGGCCCAGCTGACTCAATTAGAGGAGCTGCACCTTGATGATAACTCCATCTCCACAGTGGGGGTGGAGGAAGGGGCCTTTAGGGAGGCAGTAAGCCTCAAACTCCTCTTCCTCACCAAGAACCACTTAAGCAGCGTTCCCATTGGTCTTCCCGAGGACCTGAAGGAGCTGCGGTTGGATGAGAACCGCATCGCTGTCATTGCAGAGGAGGCCTTTCAGAATGTGACACGTCTGCAGCGCCTCCTGCTGGACGGGAACCTGCTGACGGATGAGGGCATTGCGCCAGGGACCTTCCAGGACCTTGTCAACCTCCGTGAGCTGGCCCTGGCCCGCAATTCGCTCACCTTCCCCCCTCCCCTCCTGCCCAGCCAGTCGCTGGTCAAACTCAGCCTGCAGGAGAACCAGATCGACCAGATCCCTGTGGCCGCCTTCGCCGGCCTAAACAGGCTGGAAAAACTGGATATCTCAAGCAACCAGCTTCAGACTCTGACACAGGGTGTGTTCGATGGCCTGTCGAGCCTAAAGCATCTCATGGTGCGCAATAACCCGTGGCGCTGTGACTGTGCGGTGAAGTGGGTGGTGGTGTGGCTCAAGTCTCTGCCTTCCTCCATCAACGCCCGAGGCTTCGTGTGCCTGAGTCCAGACAAGGTGCGTGGCATGGCAATCAGAGAGCTCACGCTGGATATTATCGAGTGCCCGGTTGATGTCGATCAGCCGCCCTGGCCCACCCTCCGCTCTACACCCCCTCCCCCGCCCACCACTACCCCTGTCACCACCATGATCTCCACCGTCATCACCACATCCATCCCTTACTACTTTGACTCACCCTCCCCTCCCTTACCCCCAATCCATAACAACCCTCCTGGGCCCCTGCCTCCATACGAGGACCCCCTTCAGATCTCCTTCAACGTGGTCAACTCCACCAACATTGAGGTGAGCTGGGATTCCTATTTCACCGTCACAGCTTACAAGGTCACTTGGGTCAAAAGGGGCCAAACCCAAATAAACGAAGGAATGCGGGAGCGGACGGTGAGCGGTGGCCGGCGGCACATCAGCCTCACCAACCTGGAGCCCCGGTCCGTGTATCGGATCTGCGTGCACGTTCTGGACACCCTTAACTCCTACAGGCCCGGAGAGGATACTATATGCTCCGAGGCCAGGACCAAGCCTGCTTTGTCTACTAAGCCCCCCGGCAGAGACCAAGCTCCTCAGGAGAGCATCAACTCCACACTGCTCATGGCTGGGATCATAGGTGGGGCAGTTCTTCTCATCCTGGTAACGCTGCTCAGCTTGTTCTGCTGGCACATGCACAGGAAGAGCCGGTCGTCTTCGACAAAGTGGAAATACAACCGGGGCAGGAGAAAAGACGACTACTGTGAGGCTGGAACCAAGAAGGATAACTCCATTCTGGAGATGACTGAGACCAGTTTCCAGATAGTGGCGCTGAACAATGAGCAGCTGCTCAAGGGAGATTTCCGCATTCAGCCCATCTACACGCCCAACGGGGGCATTGGATTTAGAGACTGTCACCTCAGTAACAACAGTATAGCCTACTGCAAGAGCAGCAACGTGCCCAGTACAGAGTTCTGCCACACGTGATGCAGCAGCAAACAGTACAGCGGCATTTATACATACACATACACACACACACACACACACACACACACACACCAGACACAATACAAGCATAAATACACACACATACACTGTTTGTGTAGACAACAAAAAACATAAAAATTCTAGTGAAATATAACTGTACTATATATATTTCCAAGTTCTGTCTACAATGTAATTTATACTGTGGATAATAATGTGGGATTCTCTGCTATCTTTTTTATTCTTAGGAAAAAGAGATACAAGTGTTTCTTTTTTTATATTCAGCAGGGTTTTGAAAGTTGTTTTAATGGTCAGTACTGTACATGAACATGGATTTGTACAATCACGGCACCCTGGGTGTAGCTTCTGACGAACGCTGTCAGCCTTGGAAACGTTGGGGCGCTTAGAGGGCTGGGATCCTTTGCTAACCACAGAAGCAAAAATATGGCCTTTTTTGACACACTGCAAACACTCCCCAGTACAACAGAACAGTGGTAAAGACAACACAGCACAGGGGAAATCCAAACACTGCTGATTAGAGCGCTGTGGAAATAAAGCACTGCTTCACTGGTGGCATGTTGTAAAAAAAAGAATTGAAGTGCACTTTCTTATTAATGGAAGCAAGGCAGGAAATGAACAGAGGTGGTGATCACGTGCGAGGGATTGCGGCCGGTTGTGTAGGGGGAATGTCGTTGGCTGAGATTTCCCAAAAGTGCCTTAACACTAAAAGCACCTTTGTTCTGTTGTTTACAGTGGAACAAAGGTGGGCTTAGTCAAGAGATGCTTTTGGAAAACTCTGGAAAAAAGGATATGTCATTTTCACCACACTTGTTTTCTGTAGTGATGAGGTGCAATTATTAACATGAGCCTGAAAAGCAACAAAGGATTATTGTCCCTAATGAGGCGCGTGGATGTGCTGACACATGCAGATCCTTTTGGAAGAAATTCCCTAATTTGTTCTGCTTCTTTTGCCTTTTTTTTTTTTTTTTTTTTTTGCCTGTTTTCCCTGTTTTGGCGAGTGAGGCCACAAGGGGGCAGTTTCCCTCAGCGTCATGTGTGGGACAGAGGAACAGAGGGCAAGACAGAGAGATCACTTTACCACCACCATTCCCCTGGAGTCTATTACCCAGACGACATTACTCATGCCCAAGCAGCATTGTTTTAGAGTATTATTGCTCATCGACCAACCTGACGATGTGGAATCATTTAAAACTAACGGTGTTTTTCTGTGTTTGGTGGCTAAATTGTATGGATTTTTCACCACTGTGGTCTATCATGGCGGGAGGTCTCTGCTCCTCTGTGTGTGTGTGTGTGTGTGTGTGTGTGTGTGTGTTGAGAGCATGATGAATTTTGAGAAGACACACACATTATGCTAATTATACACCCACTTATTTCAGCCTTGTCCCAGCGTTCATTAGGCTTTTTTGATAAATTAGGAAATTACAACAATAAGATCGCGCTCCGCCCACAGTCGTGACTGAGCAGCTCATCTCGCATCTCATCATTTATCCTTTTGTCTACGTTTACCACGCCGTCTCCCTCATTTACCGTTTGCGCACCTGAATAATGCGCCTGCTCACTTCGCGACATTAGTTTCCGCGGCGATGATCCTCACCCCGCTCCCCTCGCTTTCGGTGTCTTTTCTGTCCCTTTCTCTCCTTTTCCGTCTCACCGTCTCCCTGTCTGTCCCTGCACCTCTTGATCCCTGCATGGGCTCAATTAAAACACTTTTCCTGCCCTTCAGCTCACGGGCCGTGGTGGCAGCTCTTTGCATGTGAGGTGCCAGTGAGAGGTCTTCATTATGCACTTCTTAAGGAGACTTTATTTGATTTGACAAGATTTTATTTTGAGGGGCCAGGCTTAAAGAATTCCCACCGCCGACCCCTCCGCTCCCCCTTTTTTCTTTTCCCCCCTCTCTTCATAATCCTCGACCAAAAAAGGGAGAAAAATATGTAGTCCTTATTTTCACTTGGCTGCGTGGAGCTCACGCTGGGAAGGAGAGTGTGTTAACTCTTTGTGAGGCGTGCAGGTTTCAGCTGCTGGGACATACGCAGCAAAGGCCGAACATTTACAGTCAAACGATTTGTAAGGGCTTGTACTTGAGTTATTCCAGAGTGTCGAGATTATCTCTTGAGAGGATTTACCTCTACTTTTGAGGTACCGTGGAGTATCTCAGAAGTAACTGCACTTACTGTAATTCCAGCAATAGCTCAGCTCACGACCACATGGACTTTAATTTGAAAGGGATGCAGAGACGTCCTCAGCCCCGACGTTTAAACGATTAAACAAGCCAACAAACAGTGAATTAGTGAAATCTTCTGTCTTAACTGTAATTTTATGTCTTAAAATCTTGTTTCTAATAAGACAACTGACATATTTTTTTTCACCCAGTTTTTGGAGATGGATTTATTTAAATGGCAGTATATAAAAAAAAACACAAAATCTCTGTTATCCAGGAAACTTTTAAAGCAATAGTTTGTCATTTTTAGTTAATGCTTTCATTCACTTTCTTACTGAGAAGATGAGCAAATGGATACCACTCTCATGTCTGTATGCTTAATATAGCCAGCCAGGTATCTTAGCATAAAGGCTGGAAATAGAAGGAAGCAGCTAGGCTGGCTCTGCTTTAAAGGGTAAGAAAACTCTCTGTAAAACCATGTGTCAGCTTTACACTTTGGTTTTTGTATGGCTTTGTCAGTTTTAAAAATGCTGGTCGGTAGATGTTGTTTCCTTTGGACAGAGCCTGGTTAGCTAAACTAGCTGTCTCATGGCTAACAGCTTCATATTTACCATACACACATAAGAGTGGAATCACTTTTCTCTCAACTCTTGGCAAGACAGAGAATGTGTCTGGGTTTTTTTTTTTTTGCAAAATGTCAAACTGTTTCTTGAAGAGAAAAAAAAAATCCTAAAATAAATTCATTTGCATTGCAACAAAATTAATGATCTCATTCCCCTAGTAAATTATGAACATTTGTTTGAAGCAAAAGAAGGTTTTAAGACTAAACACTTTATTACATGACTTGTTTGGATAGAATTTTTTCATGTTGGGTTTTATCAGTACTGAGATCCTCTGTGGTTATCAAAGCATCTCCACTTTTTTTATTCTACTAATATCCACATATCAGCACACCCACTACTCACAGATGCACCAGGCTGCCCTGACCTGCGCTTTGATCTACCCTGCTTAACAATCATGAAGCCGACTGATTGAGCATCTATAACCTACCGACAGTTCATCATGTGTGTGGTTTGCTACATGCTGCACCAGCTGACCATGACCCCTCCCCCCAAACCCCACGCCGAAACACTTGAACATTTACATCAGATATTGTTTAGACTTTGTTTTTTTTTTTTTGCTATAGATGAAAAAGCCCTATCTTTAGAACACATGCTGACAAGTCAGGTCAAAACTATTGCAACATATAGTATCTCCCCTGTCTGTGAATGTGTAACGGAGACAGATATTTGCCTTACCTTTTATGCTGGACTGAATGATTATCTAGTGAGGAGGAGGAGGAGGAGGAGGAGGAGGAGGAGCAGTGAGAAGACGAGACACAAGGAGACAGCAGAACAGAAAGCACATATCTCCAACAGATTGCAGCCATGGCGGCAACAATAACAGTATTAACAGGGAGAACAACACTAAGCATGACACACAGTAGCTAATGAGAGACTGTTCATCCATGGTGCCAGACTTTAAGAGGTGCACGGATAATGATTCAACCAAGACTGGGGAAGGAGCTTTGCAGCGTACATTACTCTTAATTTTCTACTTGCTTGATGAAAGAATGCGGCTGCAGCGCCGTGACCAATGGAATTACACAAAATGTATTACAGACTGCTAGCGTCAGTTTATTACTGTTTCAGGGTGCAGAGAAGTAATTTCCCTTAAAGCTCATTGATTCCTATTGAAATAATTATGTTTAATCACTGAGATCCACTTCAGACAAAAACACATGAACGAGAGGTTGAAACTGAATACGTTTAAAAGTCATCTTTTCTTCCTGTAGGCAAAACCTTCACGGCAAATAGCTCTTAGCCAGTGACACTCATTCAAGGTTTTTTGCATGTACTGTATTTAGCTTAGTAGCCTTTTTTTTTTCTTTTTTTCACACCAGGTTTTGGACTTTAACGTACTCTTTTTTTCCCAGGCAATCACCCCATGTGGTGGTTGAGATACAGTATGAGCAACCATGGCAGAAAGGTTCTCATTTGGTTTAGAGGAAGTAGGCAGGAAATTTACAGTGCATGTAAAACAGCTGTGTCGGGATACTTTGCCATTCTGGCTCCTCCATTGAGACACCTCGCAGTGTTACATTAGCCATCCACACCAGGACGTTTTCTTAGGAACCAAAGTTAAATTTCTGTTCTCATGATGAAATATTGATGTTGTTCCATGTATGTGCCTTGAGGTTGAACTTACAATGTAAAGTCCTTGAAACCTTTAAATGTTTTTGCACAAACTGTAAATACTTAAGTGAAGCTTTTTGAAAATAAAAGAGCCATTGGATTTGAGCGATCACTCCTTTTCATTTAAAGAAAAATCCCTTAACAAAGAAATGAAAGTTTGTACTTCTGTTTTCTCAGATGAACGATTCGACATTCCTTGTGTTTAAAAGTAGTTTTGTGTGCTGGCGTGAGCCGTCAAGCTATCTAAGGGGAGAGTTTGTCCAGAAACACGGGCCTAGCTAAATCTATTTTTGGGTCAGACACTGGTAATTCTGGGTCAAAGATTTGTGCTGCGCCACACCGTTCCAAGTTATCCTCTTACTTCTATATGGGAAGCTTGAGACATCTTAGCGTAGCCACCACAGCTTAGTGCTCGGCTGGGGAAAATCCAGGATACTCTTTCATTCAACGTGTATGGCACAACTAAATCCCAGAATGGGTTCCTTCTCTAAATCCCTGTGTTCTACCAAAGTCCAACTTTTTTTGCCTCCTCATGACCACATCCCAATGTTGCCTTTGCAACCTCTAGCCCGCTAAATAACCCTCACTGGCCCAAACTTAATTCACTATGACAATTAACCACATGTATTCAACTGAAACACAAGAGGGTGTTTCCATTCTGGTATTTTGAGCAGGAAATTGGTATTTTTCTCAAAAAACCCAAATGTCAAAATGTGAATTTGTTATTGCAGAATTGTAGGGCTTTCTGGGGCAGGCCAGAGGGAATGAGGTGAAATGAGGCTTTGGCACTAAGAAATCAGCTACTCTGCTATTCCCTGCTCCTTGTGTGTTGTGTAACCAGTAGCTACCATGAAAGATTCAGAATGTGATCTCACCCATGTGCATTCATCAGGTTTGGGCTGTAACTCCATCACTTAGTTTGTGTGTAAACCTTCTTCACAATGATCCACTCAGCTTTTGTGCACCATTAAAACTTGTGAAATGTCTTACTGGGTTTAATTTGTGGATAGGAAATATCTTAAACACGGATATAAACAGGAAGCCAGTGTAGCAGCACAAACTGTAGCTTACTTGTAACTTCCAAAAGGGGGAAATATATATATATATATATATATTAAACATTTTACCTACCAATGTAGTAAATGTAGGCTTTATTTGTAAATGCATAGCTGGAGAAATGTGTGTTTCAGACTTTTTCAGTTTGGAAAGAGTGGAAAATATCTCATTAAGATAACCTAGATTAAATTATTAACTAATTCTTAGTTGTTTTTTTTGTTGTTGTGAAATTTAAACAAAATATTTGCAGTTTATATCATATCAGCATTTCATCAAATGTCAGGTCAGATTTGTCAACCATAATTTATATGAGCCCTTTAATTGTTTAATTTAATGCGTCATGTTAGCAAGCTAATGTTTGTTTTGTCAGTTACATTAGTCATTGACACAGCAGTCTGCAAACAACCAGTGGTGGAAAGTACCTGGACTTTCTGAACTGTTTACATCTACTCCACTGTATTTCTTTAACAGCAATAGTTAGTCATAACAAATTGCATTTTTACATACAAAACATGGATGCACTGGGATAGATTAAACTTCCAAATAGTAAAAAAAAAAAACTAGCTACACGTAAAAGTGAAATGTCTCTTACATAATCTACAGCAGTAATGATAATCCATTAATATAACTGTAAAACATTCTGCATTATAAGTGCTTTTCTTTTTGATGCTTTAAGTACATTTTGCTCCATATAGTATATACTTCTACTTAGTACTACTTTAGTGATGGTGTGGTATTGCTACTTTTATTTTATTTTTCTGTAAGGGATCAGGTAATATTTCTTACATATTTCTATATAAGTGCAAGTTGGTTCGGTGCAACCAGTTTTAAATTAATGATGTTTATTGCATAAACAATGAAGTTATAACGAGGCAGATTTTTAACTTCAAACTATTGCAGTTGGCTTCAGGACACTAAGTAAATTGTAATCACGCTGAAGAACAGAATCTGCAGTTGCAGTGCACTGCTGTTTTCTATCACATTTTATGTTCACTTTTGTGGATGTTGCGATTCATCTAAAAGAAAGTGGCTGTGTTTGTCATATTCCGTATGCCAGGAGCTAATGAAATGTGGATTTCTGCCTTTGAAATGTTCACTGAACAGGTGTTAGCTTTTTTTTTTTATTTTATTTTTTTTTATCTTTCTCTGCCAAAAGAACATTCAATTCTCTTCTGGTTACATATTCTCTAACAGCTTCACTTTGTGATTCTCATTTAAGCGCCTTCTAATCAGCCACAATATGGAGGAGAAGTCATTAAAGGATGCAATTTAAAGCAATCTTATTCCAGGTATTACAAACATCGACATCTGGTAGACTTAACATTGAACTGGCAGGTTTAAAGCTGCGTTCTGTTGTTATTCCCATCTTTCATTGCCCTCAGTAGCCTTTAATTAAAGCCTGAATGCAGGTGAGGCCTTTGCCTCCTTCACAGTACGTCAGGTTAATGTGTGTCAGGATGGGTCACTGGATTTCTGCCCATTTGCTGCAAAGAGTGAAAGCCCTGAACATTAAGTTAAAGCCAACTAAATCCATTTAGGAGCCTCTTCCTCTGCTTGATCTGCTTGATTATATGAAAAACTAAATGAATTGAAAATTGGTCAAAACGAGCAGCATGCTCTGCTTTTATTCCTGTGTGATGGGTGAAAGAAAACAGCCTTGTAGGTTCTCTTTTCTCTTTTCTGGAGCGCTGCTGTTTACTGAAGGTGCTTACTCTATTTGATACCAGTCATTAAAATTTGATGTTATGACTTAAAAGAGACCAAAACACAGGCTGTATAGAAATCCCCCCGACAGCATTTACAACATTGAACACAGGATATTTTAAGCAGGCATCGATGAGGGGACTGGCTTGAGATGCAAATTAAATTTGTCCTCCCAATTTTAGATGACTGAGCCAACGATTACACATGTGAGAGGAAAATGCAAACTGAATTATTGTCTGTTTTTCTGTTTCAGCAGCAGAGAAAATTTGACATAAGCAAGATATTTTCTCTACCAAAATGAATACTCTGAATCCTGCCTGACAAGTCTTTAGTGTCCGCTCTTCAAACAGCAAAACCACAGCACTTTATTTAAAAAAAAATGTACACAACACACACAGTTTTCTCCCCCTTTACAACTTATGAGAAGTGACTTGCCAGCTGTACAGATTTCCTAATTGGTGACAAAATGAGTTGAGTTTTACACTGAAAACTGCTGCCTAACTGCCCGAAATCCTCTCAGGCCCCAGAGGCAATTACAGGTGTCTGCGCAATAAAAGCAACCTTGCTGTTTACAGTATGATGCAAGCCGCTAACACGGTCCTGCAACGATTACGACCACAGTGAAGCGTGCGGTGGTCAGTGTGTGTCGCTGTGTCCTGGAGGCTCTCATACAACTGTCTGGATTGCAGTGTACCCTGTGGTCTCACCTCAGACTAAACCCCCCGCCCCCCACTGTTTTACTTTGACACTGGAAAACTTAAAAATCCTCAGGAAAGCTCTGGAGTTATAAATAGAACCCCTTTTCTGTCTTTTTCTAAGCTGATTTATGGACATTTATTCACAAAGTATAATTGAAAATATGTGTATCATAGTGGTGTGTTCAGATTCGACTGAGTTCTGACTGGAATTAGGATGGAAATTGCTGCAATTGCAATTGTGGGGCGAGGGGTTTTTAAAGTGCTGCTGCTCACTGTGCTGGTGCAGGACACAACGACAATGACTAACTTCATGTTCTTTTAAAATCACCGGCATGAACCTTTTCCCTTCACCTTGTGCAGTTTCCTCCCTCCGCTTCCAGCTGAGGTCACCACACGGTTTGAAAACCTAAGGTGAACCCAATATTTACGAAAGAATTTGTGCCCTTTTTAATATCATGTAATCAAATAGAGCTGAATCAACATCTTGCAATAGATTGCGCAGGTTCATTTTATCCACTCACTGTATTTTAATCACCTAACTTCACTTTTGACAAACTACATTATGCCAATACGTTAAGAAGCTCAGTCAGGTAAATACATTTATTATCCTCCAGACGTATTTGTGTAAGATTTCTGCTTTAAGAAGCCTGTGTGTGAATGAACCTGCTGGCCTAGTCTTAACAATAGACTCTCCACTTCCTGAAGTATAGATACAGACTGAGATAATAATGTGAAGTGAAGCACTGGTGGAAGTACATAGTCAGATCTTTTACTTAAGTGAAAAGAATAATATGATTCTATAAACACTCAAGTCCTGCATTCAAAATCTTACTTAGGTAAAAGTACAGATGTATTATGATTTTAATGTTTTCAAAATGCAAGTAAAAGTAAATGGAAAATGGCTCCAGTGCTTTATAGTTATCAATTGTTGGATTGTTAATACTGATTCATTCATGTGTAAAAAAGTATTTTAAGTATTTTTTTTTCTAGTTGGTGAAGATGAGGCTAATCTTAACTACTTAACATGCTGTTAAAATCTCAATCTGCCAAATAAGCTGTAACCTCAGTTGCCAGATAAATGTGGTGGGGTAAAAAGTACAACATAGTCCCTCTGGAGTTTAGTGGGAATTAGCATAAAATGAAAACACTCAAGTAAACTGCAAGCACCTCAAAAAGCCTATTCAAGCAAATGTACCAAGTTGGTTTCCACTGGAGTGTAGCGAGAACATTATACAGTCAAAACAATCTGCTTTACAAGAAATACAGTGATTCCCTTAAAAAAAACAAAAAAAACATTGTTCTAAATACACAACCATATGGTCAGCTTTAAATATGCATTATGAATTCCTGTTATTATAAATGTGTGTGGTGCTTGTCATGCCTGAGAGATAACAGAGCAGGACTGTTACAGTGTGTGGAAATCAAGCTGTAACTGTAACAATGCAATATAATATTGCATAATTTCCCTCATCTGTATAGGGCTTTAATTATATGGATCCATAACTGAGTCATACTGTGGCTGAGCAGACCCGGTTCATAAACTATCAAACGTCAAAAAAGTTTCGAACTTGCACATTGTCACTGTCTCCGACACATTTCTTTCTTTGGTGTAAAATCCAGATTGAGTTGTTTGCACATGAAACTGCACAAAGAGAAGTTTGTGCATCCTTGTGTATGTTAATTGGCATATTGCAGTGTTGGGTGCCTCAGAGAGGTTGTTATCATGCGCAAGGTGATTTCTCCAAGCACATCAATACAGACAAATAATTGGTATGGATCTAAACATCACTTCCTCATTGTCTGTTTTCCTTGATTGAAAGGAAACGTGCTTCCACCAACAGCCACTTGAATTTTCAAACATATACAATATTAATGTTGTGGAGGGGCGAGCTGGATGAGATGCTTAATAGGGAGGATGTTTATGCACGCACAGAACATAACAGCACAATAGGGAAAAAGGCAGAAACGCTCAAAATTACGGCACACTTGCAGTATGGCTCCGACTGCAAGTTGTTCTTGATGAAAAACTCTTTCGTGGCTAAACTAAATATGAACCGAGCATTTTCAATAATTAAAACACCACCTGTCAGGGAAACTTAGAGTTAATTCCCCAGTAGCTGGCTAGATTAAAGTTTAACTTTCTCCCCTGGACCACATGGAGCACGGCAGCACCTCCATATGCCCGGCCAGTGGGTCAGAGGAGTCTCAATTCCAGGTGGGACAGAGCAGCTGTGACCTTGAGCGAGACTCGCCGTCTGGTAAGGCCCGTAATGAATGAAGACGGTGATGAATAGTGAAGGCAAAAGGCTCACGGCTTTCTGGAGGTGACCAGGAGGAAACTGAGAAAATGGTTTCTCCTTTTCTTATGTTCAAAACACTTTCAAAGTGTGCAAAGCTTCAGCCCAGAAATATAACAAAAACTCTGCAGAGGCACAAGCAGGAAGAGAAGGAGGTTACTCTCAGGGCTAATCAGGTTTTTTTTTTACCAAATTCAAATTTATTTTTAAGGGAAAAAAAGAGAAAATTTCAAGTCTTAAGATTATATAATTTGATTGTTTCGGTGCTTTTTTGTCCAAATGAAAACATTTTCAAAAAGCTGGAGAGTAAAAAGATAAAAACTAGATGGCAACAAGCTCGCCAAAACATGACAAAAAAGTTTCAAATTGAACCTCCTGAATACATAATGCAATTATTTGGTATGTCAGTCAAAACAAATTCCTGTCACAACAAGGCCTCATGGGATGTATTTATGACACCGACAATGACTTGCTCATTGAGGGTCAAGTTTTCCAAACGTGAGTTATGAGGAACCTTGACAAGAGACAATGAAGTCTGCACACTGTAAAACTGCCACTTTATATTCTCTGGCGTAAATAAGTAGGTGGTTATGACTTAGACATAAAAAATAAAAAAAATTCAGCATTTCAAGAGGAAGCTGAAGTTACCCTCACAGGCCTGGCTTGTGTTGTCAGCTGTGGAAAACAGGAAAGTCGACTCTGTGTTCACTTTCTGACTCCTCTACACTGTAAAAGTTTCAGTGTCATTGGATGCATTTCAGCTCAGTTCAACTTTGTGTAGATCTTCTTATCAGAAGCTGACAACACGTTCAGTTGACTTACTCATCAGATTAAATGACTAAACACCATTGTTAGCTAATTAGTGTAAAAAAAAAAAAATCACTTGAAATCCTTATCTTTTTTCTAATTCATACAGAAGTTGTATGTTGGAGGCTTGTTATTTATGGCTTTATGCATATGTCTCTGAAGGTTTACATGGTTGTTTTGTTTATTAAAATGATTGTTTTTTTTTAAATTAGCTTTCCGAATGTTTTGTTTGGAAAGCCAATTGTCAGAACTCAAGAATGCACACAGTGAGCTGTGTTGAGAAACTGTGAATACAAACATGATTGTTCATTTTTGTTAAAGGTGCCCAGCACAGTTTTCTTATAAACAAACAAAAATATGTGACAATATAAGATTACATTATATCCTAAATAATGAGTGGATATTTTATAAGAAAGACAAAGCCGTGGATATCCACTTAAATTATCCATTCTAAAATGAAATTGAGTTTGTCTTTGCCTTGAAAGTTTGAGTTTGTTCTGAATGTTTTTCATTTTTACAGTGCAGTAAGGTGATGTAGGTCAAGGAATGCTTTCAGCTCAAGTTTCAACATTGTTCCATTGTTTCAAAAATCTCTTCTGCCTCATATGAGAAACTGTGCAACCGAAATCTTAGAGCAGAGTGAGGACTGTCCTGAGTCATTAAGTCTCCATGAGTCATGAACTCCTCGTTCACAGCTGCACTCTCTGGGCTGAAGTCAAAAACACAAACTTCAGTGAAAGTAGAATATGTGGTGCTGCAGGCCCAGAAACGGGGCTTTTTATGAGCAAAACACATTCTCCCATTTGTGATGGAAAGACATGCTGAATGTTTGTTTGTTGCCTGGCAAACATCGCCAGCTGATGTAACACTGGAAAATAGCTTTTGATGTGCACTCATTTATAGTCAGACTGAAATTAGAATTCATTTTTGCTAAGAAATCAGGGAATATATCATTGGTAGTTATTTTGATGTTGTTACCGAAAAGAAGAAATTTAAGGATAATTTATTTTTCCACCATATGTGCTCCTTACATTCCTGTTCTCTGAGGGCTGTGGACTGTGACTGACAATATTGGTGCACATAATTTGATTAGTGCAATATCTGTGTCAGGGGCACTAAAAATAGTTCCTTATATCACTTCACTTCCAACGACCACACACAGGCAGTTAACCAGCTGTCAGCAGATGTTGTTAGCCGCTGCTTTTTCCCATTGCTGACTCGAGCCCTCCAATATTACTTTGCAATTCTGCATGTTAGCAACTTGCTGTGAATTTAATTAAGTTGTAGTTACAGGTTTCTGCGTCTCCCTGTGAGTTTGGTCTGGTCATTTGCCACAATTGGATCCATGAAAGAGAGACCAGCTATCGCTAATCATTCCTAGCATGGCTAAACGTCCACATTCCAAGTGGAGGCTAACTAGGTTCACCTTTTATCTATGCTAATACAAACACTGTACATACCAAAACACTTTCTACTTCTTAGTGAATGTATTCAGTATAATGTAGATATAATTTTGCCTGAAAGCATTTTTGCTGTTGACATTTTTTTCTAAAACGTTACAACTGTCTTCCACTTTCCTGGTTGGAAGCTAGTAAGCTTCACTTGCTAGTTACAGCGCACCTGCTAGCATGAAGCTTTGACAGCGTCTCCACAAGTAAATTCGTTTTATCCTCTTATGAGAAACTCAACAATGTGCGCAATAGCAGCAACACAATTAAAGCTTACATTTCCTTAAACAATCAGTGAGGAGATTTGTTTTTTTTTTCCGACTGACTTAATTCATGAACACAATGTTAGAGACGTTTGTTGACACTTGTGTCAATATTTTGTTGATTTTAATTCCAACTCCCATGTTTATAATTATGTTGGTTCTAAATCATGTGAACAATTATTATTCCCACATATCAACTGCAAGAGCAGCGTAATTTCTGGATGTTCATTTTCTGACATGTAATTGTTATTTTTTTTCTCCCGGAGTTTGCAATATTTTCAAATGAGCTCTAAACTCTATATGATTTAATAGAATCATAGAACAGCAGGGATGTGTGTGTGTGTGTGTGTGTGTGTGTGCGTGTGTGTGTGCGTGTGTGTGCATGATCGCTAAAGTAAGTGTTTTTTGCACAAAATTATTAGTCTTTTAGTTCCGTCCTTGGCTGCAGGATATAAACAGGAAATATGTTATTGCTGTTTCTGCTACTCTCCTGCTGACAACCTAAAACTCTTGTTTTCGAGACTTTTTTTTATTTTTTAATTGTCTCTTGAACTCCCTTTTCCAGTTTCATGTCTTCTCACTGAACCTCTAATGCTTTCTCTCCGAAGGAACAAAATCTTTCAGTCCCAAACAAACATTTCAGTCTAAATTGGGAGCTCATTAGAGTCTCACACAACCGCTGAGAGCACGGAAAAGCGAGACATTATGAATTGATTTTCTCTATATCTGGACGATAAAAGCCGAGTGCATTAGCATTAGAGGAGATGAACGTTGCATTTGAGATCAGCAGAGGGGTGAGAATGGTGTTGAATTAAACAGACATGTTTAACAAGCTGTTAACAACTCTCACTATCCCGCTCTCCCTCTTTCTCTGCCGTCCTCACCGTAAGTAGCGGAGACAAAAGCCAGCCGCGGCCTGAACGGGGAGTGAGATCCCACGAGAAAGCGTCGAGAGAAGGGGCCTGCCGTGGAGGGGCGGTGACAGTTCACACAGGAGAGGAGTCCATCCGAGACAAAAAGCAGAAGCCCTTTGTCTCGCAGCTGGGGAAAAGTGTGGCTCAAAGCTGTTTAAATGTTATGGCGAGTTGGAATGGTTCTTACGAGCCCCGGGTCCGGAGTGCACATTACATGTTAATGACTTGGAACACAGACAGCAGAGCAGAGGCTCAAACTGCCAATTAAGCATATGCTGCAGACGCCACTGGTGTTCAGACACAACCATCTGATAGCGTTCAAGCTTGGCCTGCAGATCTGAATCTCTTCATGGGACGTGGAGGCACTCCAATGGTGAGTCATTAGCCACAGACATCCCTGAAAACCACTGAGGAGTATAAGCAGCTGCTGATTGGATATCAGTCATTCAGCTCCATCCTCTGCCGATTTTGTTCGGAGCACCACTGTCTCTCTGTTCGCCATTCATCTGTTTAGTCTAACACTTGGTGATGATGTTGTTTGCCTGTGAACAAGTAAACAAACTATACTCCAGCGCTTTAGCACTTCAATTATTCTGTGGAAGTGGCAAGCAGCTGAGGAATGGCTTGTTATTAAAGTGGCATTAAGTTGGTAAAGTGTTATTACTGAAGTGGAAGGAATTCCACAGTTATTAAAATACCTCACTTTTTATAAGCACTGCGCTGTATATACACACACATATATATACATATATAAATACATTCATCCCCTTTCTGAGCTTCTCATGTTCTATGGTTTTACAATCAGGGCTGAGTTTGGAAACATTTGGGACATGATTTTAAAGACGAGGAGGCACATTTGAGTATAAATGTGTTAAAATTTAAAGCCTGGTGCTTCACAGTAATAAACTGTAGAATATTAATAGTTAATAAATGAATGCCAAACAAACAATTTTAAATATTCTAACATGAAATAATAAATAGCTGTTATTAGTAACTTCAAAGACTATAAACAGATGCAATGGGCCCCTTGACGCAGACATGAAAAAGTCCCTGCACTGCTCCTACAGAGGAGGAAGACACTTGACCTGAAAGAAATGCAAAAACGCCTATAAATGACACCTTGAGTCATTTGATTTGCATCTCTTTGTGGTCGTTTTACGCCTTTTTGTGGTAATTTGGTGTCTTTCAAAAGACTAGAATAATTATTGGTTTTGATTTTATTTATTCTCCCTTCTTTATTTGTAGCATCACTGTCGACATATACATTTATACTTAAACTGTACTACAACATAGTCTTTGTGGCCTTGATACTAATTAGCCAGCTACCTAACGATGTGGCTGTGTTGTTTGTAGTCATTTCCCTTCTCTCTGTGGTTGAGATGCTCATGGTCACTTCATACAGAGGCTTTACCTGGTAGTCCTGTAACCTAATACACCCATAACACAAATAAGCCAGCCACCCATCACCCTCTGACTCCAGCATCAGGCATCGGGCACCTGGTGAGCCAATCAGACTCCAGAAGGAGGCTCCTGCCACCTGGCCACCACTCTGGCCCCAGCCCTGTTTTCATTATTGACTGCCCCTGTGTGTGATTAAGCTTTTTCTGATGAAAGCTAAAAAAACAAACAAAAAAAAACAAAACTCAAAGTGAAAAGGAAAATCTCTACAAATTGATCTAATTTGAAACCAAGGATGAAATACTAAACAGCTGATGGCATAATTCACCCACATTGAGTCAATATTTAGTCGAGGCACCTTCTGGCTGCAGTTGAATCTGTATGGATAGGTGTGATTCAGTCTGCATGTCTGGACACTGCAAATGTTCCCTTTTCTCCCATTTCTCTTTGCCAAACTGCTGAAGCTCTGTCAAGCTGCATGAGGTCCAGCCACAAGTTCTGGATTTGATTGAGGTCTGGGCTCTGACTTAGCTACTTCAGGACGGCAGCTTTAATGCTTGAAACGGTTCTTTTGTGGCTTTGGCTCTTTGTTTATCTTCTCAGAAGGTCTCCTGCCAACTCGCAGCACATGATTTCTCTCTGTATTTTGCTGAATTCAATTGATCTTTTCCTTCACAAGCCACCCAGGGCCTTCTACAGAGAAGCATCCCCGTAGCATGGGGCTGCAACCGCCAGACTTCATGGTGGGGATGGTGCTTTCGCTGACACCAGACTGAGCATTTAGTATTGTTGGATGTTTCGTTGGACCATAAAAGGGTCTGTCATATGAGCTTTGTCTCTTTGCCACAATAAAAGCTGCAAATGGTGAAGGCCCTGGTTATACTATGCAGTCTCTCCCATGTCACCGCCATCAGACTTTTTTGTGTCATTCTCAAGCATACACTTATTCACACTCACAAAAAAAAAAAAAAAAAGACCAACCAGTTGTTTGACCCTCTAGATAGGTGTATTTAACCGAAAATCTCTCACACACGGCTGATCACATTCAATTTACTACTTGTACTAAAAGGAGCAAATACTCATCCACTCAGTGTCTTTGATTTTTTATATTTGTAATTAAACTTATTATCCTTAACGGGGCACTCCACTGAAGAGCAAATGGAATAAATGGACTGCATTTACATCAAGCTTTTCCATTATGATCGACCACTCAAAGCGAGTTACACTACAAGTCACACACACACCGATGGCAGTGGAGCTGCCATGCAAGGTGCTCGCCTGCCGTCAGGAGCAGCATCGGGTTCATCGTCTCGCACAGGGACCCAGACAGGAGGAGCTGAGGATGAGCTGCCCACATCAGTTGATAATGTCTCCTGTGGCTCTGAAAGGAGCTTTGTGAGGTCCTGAAAGTGACTCAGCTTGGTAACAGTAAACAGTAATCAATGACATGAAAATGCCAAAAGTAAAGCTTGATAACATGTTGAGTGTTGGAAGGAGATCTCACCACTAAGAATGACAACTACTCTATAGAAAGGTAATTAAAAAAATAAAAACCCTAAATAGTAAAAAGAAAAAAAAATGATTGTGTTTTTATTCATACAAACAGTCTTGGGAACTTTGCAGGGTTGACACAACATCATTTCAAACCTCATTTGGTGTTTTGATGATGGTGTTGGAGAGCGCCGTCTAACACGCTGTTCCATTCACATCAGTTTACCCTCATTAAACCAGTCAGTGACCCCTGAGTGCATCTGTACTCATTAAATAATGTAAATGATATGATATAAATCATTAATATGGCTGAGATTCTAATCAAAAGAATTTCTGCTCTTCTGAAAAAAGCCGATCTCACTGAATCTCGGTGACAGAGACGGACAGGCAGCGATCTCGTTCTCTCAGGCTACATGGGATCTTTGTTGTACAAGACACAGACCAGGACCTCATATTGTGCTATTGTTGAAAGTACATTTTCTCCCTGATATGCAGGCGGCAAAATCAACAGTGACAATTCAATTTTCCACCTTCCATGACTGTTCAGCCACTCCTGAGCCTAAACCACACACATCTGCTGATAAGCGTATCCACACACCGAGGAAAGTTGGTGCCAAAAGCAGTTTGCACAGCATCTCTTTGACCTTGGCATGATTGCCTGTGAGGCACTTTAATTTAATCAGCTTCCCCAAGCTTGAAGCTGTGCTCATTGTTAAGGCGAGCAGGACCAGGGATCGCTATCCACACATGTACACACACACACACACACACACACACACACACACACACACAGGCGACGGCACATGAAGGTATACTCCTCCTTGCGCTGAGGCAAGGTTAGCGACAGACCAAAGCTCCAGGGACCTCGGCCTCACATCCACACAAAGGCCAACAGACAGAGGAGTTTGCCAGGCATCTCCATCAAACGGGCCCGTCTCTAATTATGTCATCAATCAGGGACGAGATGACGGGCAGGTACTCAATTAATGGCCATTGGAATGCAGCGCGGGGTCTTCGGGCACCGTGCCATCTCTGTCATCTTAGGCAGGCAACAGGACGTACACATCAATGCACTTGGAAAATGCATGAGGCCGGGACCAGGACGAACACACGCAGCCATTGTACGAGACCCAAAGAATGTTAAGGCTGCATTCTTCTAATATTAATCTTCTGCTTCTGAGGGGCACGTGTAATTGCATGTCTTTGTGATTATTAAGCCAAATTTGCTATTTAGCACTGTGATGGCCTTCTTCTTTTGTTGTCCTTGTTGCAGCAGAAATTTCTTCTTTTTTTTGGATGATTTATATTTGTGCCTGTCCATCTGCTCCTCAGACGTGGAGGATGGAGAGATAATGCATTGTCAGTGTTTATTAGCATTTAGAATTGGCCTAATGAAGTAACTATGCTTTTTTTTTTTTTTTTAACTCATTTGGGTCAATTTTGATCAAAGGCATTTTTACTGGTACATTCTGGGTTCTGAATGTGGATGTGAGGCGCTACAATTAAATTGTTATAAATTGGATCTCTTAAAAGTTGCCCTGTGTCATTTCTTGACCACTAGTGTTTTGATGAGGCGGGTCCCTGCTCCACTAGCATGCGCATCAAGACACCAGAGAAATTGTTCCTACTGTGGCTGAATATGCTGAAAAAAGTTTTGCAGGCTTCTTTGGATTTCCACATATTTGGGCAAATAGAGCAGACACATTAGTCATTCTCTGGCTGAGCAGGATGAGCACATGCACATTACATACTGTTCTTCCTCTGTCTGAGCTGGCTGACTTCGTGTTGGCTCCCACATTCATGGATGAAATAAATAACTGATTGGACTCTGAGAAATTTGGTTGCCTCAAATTCTGATAGTATATTTTCGGTTATTTGCAATGTAAAGAAAAATGATACTTGTTTTTTTACAGCCGTTCCTTTCGTAATGACTGTGACTGTGACTGTGTAATGCATGAGGGTGACGCAACACACATTCCTGCCAACTGCAGAAGGTGGTAATGCAAATGCATAGTGCACGCAAGGCACAATATTTCACCTAATGACAGTAGGTGATAATTGTAATGAAAGAAAGGCTGTGAGAAAACAAATATGGATACAAGCAATGCAAGTGTAATGTATTTTGATGAGTATGAACATAACTGTGTAAACCAACATCCCATAAGGTGCCCTTTGTATTTAGCTGTAACTGCCAGTACATCATAGGTACAATGAGTTACATTGGGTGCAATGTGATACAGCGATCTAACCTGTGAAAAGAGATTAGCACAGGTTTGGTATTACTTTTATCACTGGTTTTAGCACAAGCTGGTGTGCAGCTGTTAAATAATATGAGCAAACAACAACAGGCTCTGCAATACTTTGGCATTCCAGTATGTGCATTTGAAAAGGTGAAACCATTACATGCGGTTGCTTTAAGCCAGTCATAGAATGAGAAAAATAATTAGATTTACAAACGAAAGATAATATTGAATGTAACATATAATCATTGCATTTAATCAAGGGACGCAGACACACATGGAATGCACATAATTTGTTTACTGCATGAGATGCAGAGACCCCATCATCAAGGTATCTATTTTTTTTCCATCTGAGCTATTAGGGCTCGCTCAAATGGACTTTGATCAGTGATTTGGTTACAAAATGAATCGCGCTGGAATTAATGATGTTCGATTACTGTGCTAGCCCACTTGTGAGATGCTAACTGCACTCATTAGCCCCTGAACTGGGCAGGCGTGAAATGGGCGCCCACTGTGTGTCAATGCTAGCCTCTGCCTCAATGTGCACCGCACAGCATTATCAGCTGCTGTTTAGACAGGGCCGGCTGATAAATAGGGGAGCAGAAATGCACTTAAACTGATTCATTTGATTAGTATTGGGTGTGTTTCTTTCTCGGTGGAGACAACCTGTGCCTGTCTGCGAGGGAGTTGAATCTGTTTGTATCGTTCCTGTATATGTGTGTGTGTGTTGGCTGACAGATGTTCTTGCAGTCAAACCATGAAAATACCTCCCCAACAAGTGAATTAAGGTGAAGCCAATAGTTATGCCCATGCCAACAAATTCTTTGTACCAGCTGGATCAATAGCTTTCTGCAGTGGAGCAATATCCTGGTAACACAAGGCTGGACATCCCTTTTTTGCCTTTATAGCTTTATATATATAATCTTACATTCAAATTAAAATTAATGCTCACAAAATATGGGCAACATTTTTGAATCAATGCTTGATTTTAGACCAAAGCAGACAAAAGCAGGCTTCTCATTTCTTTAGTTTTACTGGCTGAAATCACAACAGTTGCCAGCAGATTGTTTTGGCTGGAGCCAATTCAGCTATTGTTAGCTCCATGAGTTGATTGAAAATGACTTAAAACAAGAACCCTGTAAAAGGGGTTTTAAAGGGGTCATATAAGTTCTGGTTTAAAATACTTATTAATGTATTCTGTTTTTACATTTTAGCAAGAAATCAAAGATATTGAAGTAAAAGGAAGCTTATGTCAAGTCATTTTCTGCAAGTTATTAAATCAGTAGGTAAGTCTGGCAACAGGGTATTGTGGAGAAAACATCACATACCGTACATTTTATTTAGAACTGCATTTCAAAGCTTGGAAGTAAAGAGGAGCTGAAAGCAACAACACACATTTGCTCACAGAAACCTTTTATCTTCAGCCCTCTTGAAATCCCATTGACAGATAACAACATACTTCAATTTTAAGGGTTTAACAATTGGAAGCCTCATTCTTTCTGCTTCTCCTTTCCTATACAGATAATAGTGAGAAAAAAAAGTATGCATGTGGATAATTCAAGTCATGCAGAGGAGTATTTTTCCACATCTGAGAGGCCGATAAACAAATGCTCCACCATGTCCTGCTTTACTCCCATGGCTTTCCATTCATCTTTTTTGATATATCTTTGATACCACAAAACTTCAATATGATCATCTTAATTTTTCACTTTCGTCCTGTGTCAGTCAACATATAATAGCTTCAGACCACCTCAACTGCTGTGTAGAGGGCCAAGTTAACCTTTAATTACAGCCTTATAGCACAAAGTGTTGAAAGACAGCTATCCGTGGGCTTTAATAACTTATGCATCAGAGGATAGCTGGGTATTCATGACACACACTAATAACAGGGGCATCACCAGATTCACAGGAACATGAACCGATGGGCTCTGTGTAAAGTATGGCCTGCAGCACAGATGACTGTTGGTAGTTCAAAATCTTCTGAATGTGAGCCCCACGGCGGAGCTCCGCCTGACAGCACCACGGTGCAATGATCAGTCTCACTCTCTGACATGGCTAGCACAGCTTGTATTAAAGGTTCAGAGGTCCTCTCCTGTCAGTACAGTGTGCCTCTGTGCTGAACTAGCACAAACTATTGATGCATTGCATTGACTGGTATTGATCTCACTTCAGCAGCACAATGCCTTACAGAGTCATTGTGACGCTTGATGAGTTTTATAAGTGTATTTATTGTTATCAGAGATAATGACGAGGCTAAAAGATAACTGAAAGGTATTGTCGTGGTGCTCATTTTAAATTCCAATAAAAAAATTGAACAATTAGTGAATTTGAAAAGAACTAAGGTAGGAGTGAATTAAAAGTTGTGGTAATCGATCTGCTGAAGCACCAGACGATGTTGGATATTTGCCTTAAAATCAACTGTCTGCAATATGTTTTTTACATGCTGCATGTCTGCCAGGGCTGTTATTCTCAGTTTGTGCCAGTACCTAACTACTTTAGTGAGCCCCTTTTTTTTTCTCTGTAGTGATTTACCTCTCATGATTCTTAATTTCAATGGCCTAAATCTTTGTATTTAAGACTCCATTCATTGGCAGAGGCTTAGATACTGATTTGGGAACACTTAATTAGGGCTTTATTAAAGGAAGGGGGCACTGAAAAGGTCAAGCAAATTAGTCTATGTGTATGTTAAAACATGCAGACAGTGCTAGTGCAACCCCATTGCCAGAGAGGAATTGGTGGTATTAGATGATTATGTAAGCCTTACAGCCTTGTTATATCCAGTGGCAATGTTTGGTGTTTCTAATTCTTACTTCCTATAATATCTGCACATGACAGCAATGGTTAAGGTTAAGTAAAGATGGTTGTTATGGTTAATAAAAAGCCAAACATGAACTGCAGGTCTGTTATGAAATGCAAATTCCAGTTACCTGCATGAGATTAACACACACACACACACACACACACACACACACACACACACACACACACACACACACACACACACACACCCCATTACCCCAACCTTCTCACCAACACTTTCCTGCATTGGCACTTAACTAACTGGACATAAATCGCCATGTGACTGCAATATGAACAAACTCCCTCAGGATACTGTGGTGAAATCTGCTGCTTATACCTCAACATCTTCGCCAATTTACCTCCATTTACTTCTTTTGTTGTTTGCATATTACAAATAATAAAAACCCCTTTACATTAAATGCGCACACAGAGAGTATTCAACTGTGCAGGTTCAGTACAGAGCATGCAATCAAATACACATTGCCTTTCCTCAAAGTCTAATTTCTGACAATGCAGCTGCAGTATGACATTCTAAAATGATGGCCTTGGGGCACAAGCACCACTCCAACACATAATAATTCATCAGATACTCCAAACAGCTGTCAGTGTTAGTTATACTTTGAATCAGGGAACCAAGTTATATAAATGAGATGTTGCACCTTTTATGTGACACGTACATTTATTAATTTCTAAGATGCCAGGAAGTATTTATACCGCTGTTAAAATGTAGGTGGTATGTTTACGTTAAAGTTTGATCAAAGACATATGACATATGATTGTTACATTACCTCCTAGATTCCGGTTAAATATATTAATAGTAATTTCTTAGCCTACTTATGTTACAGATTCTTTTGCATCCCTCTGGTAAAATAGAGCTTATACTTAACTCATGAGTAGCTGAGTGGTATTCCTTAATTAGCAGGAGATATCCATTAATTAGCAGTTTACTTAACTATGCTTTACACATTCTTGCTGGGGATGAGGATTTTGTGTAACTTGTTCTAGTGTAAGTTGCATTGAATCAACCCATCAAGGATTCTGGATCTACAGCAAAAGGAATGTTACGGTGGAGGCTAATGAAGGCTGACTGGGTGAAAGAGCAGAATGGCGCCAGGGAGCTCGCCTGGCCTCAGCCCCTCCAGGGAATCACAAAAGACCTGCAAGTAGAGGAGATCATGGCCCTGCCAATCCCTGATACCCTTTGAAAAGGACAGACATTGTCTGGCCTGTGCTCTGATGCCTGAAAATAAGCATTCCTCTGGGCAATTTGAGCTGTTGTGGGTGCCAGGAAGAAAAAAGGAACTGGTGATGCAAGGTTAACATTGGCAGATTAAGAAGAGTCATTCACAGCTGGTGTTGTTTGTGTAGGTGAATTCATGCATTTGGGTAAGTTTTATCTAAAAAATGGACATGTACTCACTGATGTTCAGCAGGTTACCCTCCAAGATGCAATCAATTCATTCATTAATTCATTGTTATATGTGAATTTTGCTGATTGAAAAAGATTACATTAGCATTCACACCTAGTATTACTTTACTAATTATTCAAAAGCTAAAATAACAGTCATATTTATCATAAGCTACTTTACTTTTGTTACGGACAGCTCTATTAAAGGTGCCTTTCAACCACCCCAAAGCCTCCACACCCACATTGGGTATTTAAAAATACAAAACAAGATATTGGTTTAAAAGGGCTATTTGTAAGTTTTCTCTGCTACTGAACATGGTTACTTGCTGGGAGCAGCTGGTGGTGATTGTCTCTTGACAAGAGCTTCCACCATTGTTGTCTTTATAATACAATAGGGGTTATAATTTGCCTCCTGAGCAGCGCCTACGTCTTCAGGGCAGATTGGAGGCTATAGTGAGTCACTATTGGAACGTGATGATACGGGCCGAGGCTAGCTGGTTAGCATGCTAACTTCATTAAAGAAAAGATGTGATAGAGACAACAGTTATTGTTGGCTTTGCTTTCGACCACTGGACTGAACTCACAATATTTTTTCTCAACTGGTAAGTGAACAGCTGCTAATGCTAATGTTAGCTATGTAGCAATAGCAAAACTTACAAATAGCTCCCACCAAGTAGCAAGACAATATAGTTCAGAAATATTTATAGACAGCCAACTGCTAGCTTAATGTTAGCTTAACCTTAAGAAAGATCTTGTCCTGACAGTGATGCAGCGAAGTTCATACACCCTCCAACTCTGAAGAAGCCACTTATCAGTGGCTAATGTTATTCCACCATCCAACTCCCACTAAGAAAGCGAACAAGCCGAACTCCAACTTATCAAAGTAAAGAAGCTTTAACTGAAACGTAATTACTGAATTCTAAATTACAGACTGTACTTTGAGTTATCAGAGATAACATGATATTTCACATAATGAACCTGGTCATTTGGAGGAAGTGCCTTTCAGAACCAGCACCTTGTTGCAATTCCACAGCAACATGGAACGGGACCAGACAGGCCAGCTGGAGGAAGTATAACTGCACAGCACGAGTGGGTCGATGATTGCCATAATCACAGTGAGCGCATCTCAATCAGTGAGAGGAGCTGACTCAGAAGCTTGACCAAAACGGTTAGCAGGTTAGAACAGCTGGCGTGTCTCTGAATGCAGCAGCAGAAAAAGATTTACTCAGAGAAGATAAAAACACTGCAGACACCCATCCACATATCAATCACTCTTCTGAGTGCTTTCACATGCAATCATGAGCCGTGGATGAGCTGAGATGTCAGAGGAAATTGTCCAGGGTAAACGGAAATGGAAACACTCATCACATTCATCAAAAAATTGTGGAATAATTTTATAGAGCATGTCGGGGATTTATTCAACACAATGTCTGCTGTTTGTGTGTGTTATCTCTTTATCTCTTTTGCCTATTTTGTAAAGGGACACTGAACACCATCAATCAGAATAAAGATATAGGTTTATAAGTTTACCATCCTTCTTTCTCCCTTTTTCCTCACCCTGCCATATTGGGCCATAGATCTGCAAGGGCTGACACTTCGATGAGCCCATTCCAAGCGAGTGATATTGCACCATAGATTTTAACAACGTGACAGAAACACCAATACAGTGCTGAACAAAGAGGCATTAAGGCAAAGATAAACCTCTGTGAAAAGCACATAAATCTGCAAGGCCCTGGTTTAAGATGGAGCCCAGAAGGGTGATGGCCACCCTTAATCAATAAGAACCTCATCAAGAAAGGTTTCCGTCACACAGATGAAACTTATACCGAGACTGGAAGGGGAATCTGCTTTTAGGCTACACTTAGCTTTGCTGGCCCAAGTAGTACAAATTGTGCAGGCACAATTTTGAAGTATTCATAGAACCTAGACGTTACCAGTTTTTTGAAACTTTAAGTCTTCTTTAGGTGATTTCACCCATCTTTAATAGTTTTTACTTGTTTGACTGACCAATTTGATGAAGCTCCTGTCTGAGGTGGAGCTAGAAAAATTGACAAATCCAATGTATGGTCACATGGAAGTAACTGTAATTTGTTTATATGCAATTTTGATAGGCAAAAGCTGACTTCCTACAATAGGTCAAAGGGCTGTCAACAAGATTTGTCTCAACAGACGTGACAAGTATTCAGTGAACCACTACTATACTAGAAAGGTCATCTCAAGTGCTAATCCCCAGAATCCATCAGTTAAGTGAACACTAGCTGGCCAATGAGCTGAAAGTTCAATGTGAGTTCACTGGGGAGAGACCTGGGATCAGCAGATACAACCACCTGCTTTCCCTCCTTTCACTCAATGTAAGGGCTGCACTGTGATTAGTTCGACTAGTTTATCACCTAATGTATTAGGGACATTTTTCCTGACCTTTCCACAAAGCCGTTGTCATTCTTAGATATAAAGTTACAGAAAAGCATAGAATCCCACACAGTGACAATCACTTAGTTTTTTAAAATTGCAATGTTTGGGTTCATGGACCATCATCAACTCTCATTAGTACGGTTGCTACGACTTCAGCTGGTGTGATCTAATAGTTGGATTCTGGCCTGTTGCTGATCAGTACTGGTTGGGGCTCCTTGACTCCTCTCTGTCGACAGAGTCACCTTGCATTAAGACTTTAAGATATTATAGCCACTCCAGCAGCAGTTTTGTAGAAATGGCCATGTTAGTTGGTTCGACACTTTGGTCCAGATTAAAATATTTCAACAACTACTATGAAATTTCATACAGACATTCATGGCCCTCAGAGGAAGAATCCCAATAACTTGGGCGATCCCCTGACTGAGATTGGTTTTTAGTATAAATATCTCTACAGTTACTGGATAGATTTTCCTTAAATTTGGTGCAGACTTACCTTTAGTCATGCCTACGTTCAAATTTAAATTTGTCCAATATTTTCCTGTACACTATTTGTAAGCCTTAAGCATGTATATAGATTGTTTTTTTCTCAGCTTAATGTTAATAAAGTAATAAATATACATATTTATATGGGAGAGCCTGAAGACGTGAATATGGCTTGAGACAGCATCTCTTCCACTTCAGTCTGATTTAAGTCCCTGTTGTATAAGGTTAAGACAACAATCGTGTCCTGGGCAACCATGTGACATGCCCATGTCCTTGGCATTTTCTGCTGTTTTGCAGAAATAATTAAGTGGCTTCAAAGATAAGGCTGAGTACCGAATGAAAGTGGTAAGTGAACTGCAGACAAAATATTGTTCCAAAATGTCTCTCAATGCTGCCTTTGAGGTGGTGCATTATTCAGCTTTTTAAGTAAAGTGTGCCATTTTTAAAGAGTTTGGTCAGAAAAGTGTTGCCTTTAACTTTCCTTTCAAAGATCTGTATTCAACAGATCTGGCTACGTTCAGGTTCTTCTAAATGTCTCTGTTTCTGTTTGGCAAGCTTTCTACAGTAATTACCAAAATAACTTGGTAAGAACATGGGATTTATCTATTTAAAAAAGATACTTCAGATGGTGGGTGTGTGTTTTTTTGTAAGGTTCCTGGGTTCAAATCAACAGAAAAAGTACCACTGATTTCTTGAGGCTATATTCGCTTGCTCTCATTTACAGGGAGCTCAGAACTACACAGACTTCCTATGCAGTGTTTTTGGCCATTGTAGCTTGTGGTCATTTGTCATATTATATTAAATGAATGAAAGAAGGGTCATGTGAAGAATCATCCGAAGGAGGTCTTTGAAGAATCCTTCAAATGCCCCTTTGAAGGTGCATTGATCTGGAAAAGCGAGCAAAGGCAGAGAGCTCACTAACTAACTTGTGTCAGTTTGGAAACAAACACTCAAAACGTGTAATTACCCAGCACTGTGATCATGTAGTAATTACATTGCTTATTTTAGTCGCAGTTTATAGCAATATTGTCTACAGAATGCTAAGATCAACAGTATGTTGATCGCATTCAGCAGTTGCCAAAAAAAATATTAGTTTTTTCATTTGCTGGGAAAACTTGTGATGGGGCTCTATAGACAAAGTTGGGTCAACTATTAAAGCATGAATGAAGGCAGAGCTATCACTAAGATCCATTGTTGCATTCTAGTCCTGGTCCACCTCCTGTCCATGCTGGTTTCTTATTTACAAATCAAGAGCTATAAACATGAAGTCATTGATTTGACAGTTTTGATGATGTCATCCTGCATCATCAGTGCCACATGGACCCACATGGGGAAATCAATTTCCAGTGACTAACAGCAGGTCATGTAGCACTGCACCATACAGTATGTGTTTATTTATCTAAAGAACTTTTGATCGTGAGAACGCAACTAGAGCTCATTTATCATAAATTGTGTCAAGCAGACAGAAAGGGAGGACAGAAAAGAGGCATTAGAACCATATTGTTACAAAGAAAGTTCTCGTGTGGCCACTTCTCACTTCTTTCATGGGCCGTGGATTTTCATGGATTTATATGTGATTAAACAGCTACTGAATCCATCTGATGATTGTGAACTGTTAAGAAAGCAATCTCCTGATCCGTACAAATGATATATAGCCTATATTTATACAAAATCATTCCGTAACCCAGGTAACACGTATGCATGTGGAGATTGTCATCTCTGTGTGAGATGTTTGTGACCACCAGGGAACACCAGTAAACACATTAGAAGAAATAAAGCAGGGGTTGGTAAATGGCGGTGCAGCAATCATATCTGGCCCCCCATATTATTTTAATAATCTGATTTTACCGCCACCTGATGAATGCTTATTATAGTTTTAACCATGTTGAGAGTGAATGACACAAACAGTCATGCATCAGGCTGCGGACTGCACTGTCAGTACACAGCGCCTGGTGCTAAAATAGATCTCCGTCACAGCAGCAAGTTACCCACAGAATCCCTTCCTCTTTAATGTTTTTACCTATAAAATAAAAGCGCAAGAAAGTTCGTTTTTTGCTTTATTTCAATCTATTGTAAGCTTTTATTCTGAAATGTCCCAATAGGAAGTTCCAAAGGTTCTGTTGCTTGCTTGACAAACCTCTGCAATAGTGGAGATTTGATGTGTGATATGTAAAAAATAACACAGTAAATCAGTCAAACGTATAATGTGACTGAGGGCCACAGCATCACATGTCAACAGTAACAAAGCAAATTCCAATTGCATGTTGCAATTTTATCCATCAATTTCTTAAATTAGTCTTTGATTATGCTCTGGCCTGCCATCTAATGGATTAGAAAAAGGCTAAACTTACTTGCCAACCTCTGAAATAAAGTATTGCATGACTGACTGTCAGTCACCAAAATATGATTTCCTGACATATATGTACCAATCAGTGAATTACCTCATCATGACCATATGATGTGACTTAGGCAACATCATGTTTATTTTTCCTTGGTCCAACCAAATGAACCAAACTGCAAGTTCTCCATTTATTCATCAAAACCACCATTCCGAAAGTTGTCCATAACAGAACTATTGGTAATCAATAACTATTAGATTTACTGTGCTTACTGTAAACACATGCAACATCTCCGACAGTGAAGAAACCCTTCACATGGATTAATAGACACTTATAAGGCAGAAAGAGCTGAGGGCACAATTCTGACCAAATTACATCCCATATCTAATTATTACTATTTTGATTCTTAATTAACTTCCACAATGGGGTTACTGCAGAAATGTGGCACTCACAGCTGATGACATCTCATTTATTCATTTCAAATATAAAGCTATATCAGAGGGTCCAATTCTCTTGGAATTAAGTTTCACATCAAACAAAAATTGAACTGAGAGTGTCTCAAATTCAAGTGCAGTTTGGCTTTGTCTGACTCGTGATATAACAAGTATAGGCATACAGTACATGCAGAAGGTCTAGATCTGACAAACACACGGAGGTTTCTTTTTTTACTGAGTTTCACGGCACACTAGTTTTGACAGCTGTGGGACCCTGTACATCTTGAGTATTTCATGTAACCCTACAGGGTGAGCACAGCCCTCAGAAGCCCTGTGCCTCCTGGGCCCACTACACACAGACTGCAAACACCTCGCTGCTGAGGTGACCTTATCCCCTGGCTTCAAACAGGGGGGTGTCACGAAAGGCTAAGAACTGCAGATAAATCAGAGATGCTGGAAATGACAAGGGTCTTGTCGTCTGACAAGCCCTGTGGTGCTTTGACAAGAATGATGAGGATAAAAATATGTTTGAGTAATCTCTACAATCGGATTAAGTTTCACCTTTGCCGCGATGGAGTGATGGCGGTATTGTGCATCACGGCTGAAGGCTTTCATAATGAATGTCTCAGCATCTTCATGATAAAAAAAAAACATATTGCCGTCCTGATTTTTGTCTGGGTTTGTCACCCTCACTTGTTAAATCCCACCATGTCTGCACGATTGTTGTCTTAAAAAGCTAAATGAGCAAAATCTAATACCAACCAGGAGACACCAGTGGAGTGAAAACAAAGAAGGGACATCGCTGTGACACATGATGAAAGATCTCTGACGGCAGCAGGTAGCTTTGGTGCAAACTCCCGCATCTCTACTAATAGAGTCCAATATCATCCTAAAGTTATCAACAGAATTGTCCGGGGGAAACAAAAAAAAAAAGGACATTAGCACATCCTATCATATTCATTTTTGTTATGAATAAAACTACATTTTTAATTTTTAAACTTTTGTATAAAGAAGATAATGGCAACGATCTTTGAAGAATACTCAGTGGTATTGTGATACCAATGAGAATAGAAGTGGGTTGATATTTACCGTACCACTGGAACAAGTGGAAGATAGAGTCATTCTGCCCAGATCTGATGCTCTGTAATTATCTGCATGCAAATATCACCCATCTGTGCTTTAATGTGGCCTTCATTTTTTTTCCACCAAAGGGTAACATTTCTAAAAAAGACAGTAATTACTTTGTACTCAGCAGAGAATGTGGGTCCCATTAATTTCTGCTTTGGCACAAATACTGCAACTACATCCTATGCCCTCTCAATGCCGCAGCTGAGATTTATTACAGTTCAGCTGGTGCTGTTCCATGATGATTACTGTATTAGGCTGCACACTGTCAGTGATTTTTATTTTTTTCAGAAATAATCATCAGATATATTGGTATACAGTTTCAAAACATATGGTTAGTCAATTTCATCCCATATGGCCTCCATAACAGAGATACTTGAGGATTATCTGGTGTATATTCAAGAAGCAGTAAAGGTGGTGTTTTATTGTGAGTCATATAAGCACAAGGGTGCTGGGCATTTAAGCACTGTTTAATCCACTACTGCTCTTCTGATTTTGGTTTTGCAAGGGCTAAAAAGAAAATATACAACACCTTGCAAAATCCAGTTGGATACAGTCAATTCAGGTGACACTATACACAAAGAGCATGGGCTCATCCAGATACAGCACACGTATGCGTGTGTGTGTGTGTATGTGTGTGTGTGTGTGTGTATGTGCTTGGTATGATTTTTGTGTGCGTCAGCATGTTTGTGTTATATTCCTGTGCTGCGTGTAAGCTGGTTACATGCTGTTACCCCTTCGAAAGACAGCAGTATGTGTGCTGTACGTGTCAAATGGATAAAACCTAATCTAAGAACATACAACACAATCGCCCACTCGTTTCCGACTGTCTGTCAAGAGAGATCTAGCTTTGGTGCAATAAATCACTCACTGACACACAATGTAATTGGCCATGTGATGTAATGAAGTATGCTTGAGTATCTGATGGCCAGAGGGGCCAGTTCTTTAGACAGCTCTCACTTTGCTTCCCAGCACATCATAATTACTCTGTTGCCATACTGGCTTACAATCCGTCTCCATAGTGATCCATCTTTTACGTTCAGGGGACTGTTGGGTCACACATGTAGGTATGCAAGCGCACACGTTCTTCCACACACACACACACACACACACACACACACACACACACACACACACGTATTTCCTCCTTTGCATTCCTCTAAGCCCCCAATTAATCTCTGTAGCAGACCTTTCGCATTCATTTTTCACACGTTTTCACATTCACACGTTTAATACATCAGTAAATGAGTATCAACATCATGCTCACCTCGTGTAAATTAAACGCAGAGGGGGAGGGGCTGGGTCTGGTAATAATTGAAGATAATTCATTATGAAAGGTTCTCAGACTATCAGGCTTGATCTGAACTTTAATAGCAACTCATGAATCCTCCTGGCGATCGTGGGGATGAGTAAATGCTGCAGTGTTTTAATCCATAATGCATCGTAGTATATGTCCTCGTCCCAGTGATCGTCTAATGTGATCACTGGGATCCAATCATTTCCACTTGACACATTCTGAATATTCAAGGGACAGAAACGGTGTAATCATAACCTCATGAATAAAGTAGTGCACTATTACAACCTTATGAAGACTGTAATTTACATTTCATGGTGAGATAGCTTAAATGATAGCCCAGGGACAAGCTTAGTACTCGTAGTCATCATTTATAAGATTATATAGACTTTTAAGGGAAACTTTTTGGGGTAATTTTGTTCATCACGTCGCTTTTAAAATGATTCCTTAAGGCTTTTCCCATTACATGGTTTCATTGTCACAGTTTTTGGGATTGGCTCTGTTTAATGATAGGTCATTTACTGGTGATAACCTGAGGTTGTGCACGCCAGGAGGAATAGCAGTCATTTCAATGACAGTCATAGCGAGCCGTGTAAAATTACTGCCAGTTGAATATTTTAAAAAAGAGACAGAAGTAACAATAAAAGATACGGGCAGGTAAGTCAAAGACAATGCACAATTTGTCTGTTCATGTAAAGCACTTTTAGTCTAGTTTATTTTAATTGTCCATTTCAAAACTATAAACAGTGTAAACAAACCAGTAATCTCAAAATAGAATTTAAAATTCACATTTATTACCAGCTCCTCACCCTCAGCCCGTGAATGAAGTGTGTCTTTGTTGTGTTAAAGAAAAATAGAAAAGTATAAAAGTTTTATAGGTATATTTATGGGTAAAAAAGGAACTTACTGCAGAACTTGGTGCCATTTAATAATACCAAAAAGAGTTTTAATAAAAAAATTAAAAAAAAAAAAAAAAAAACAAAGGAAGGAAAAACAGACATGAGATGAAGTATTTTTGCCACAAAATGAAATTTGCAGTTTTGGATTAGGGTTTGTGGTTTAAGTCGCAGGGTATTTGCTGGAGCACCAGACTTAAAGAGAGTGCATGAAAAAGACTTGAATGATGCAAAACGTGTGTAAAGTGCCAGATGTTGCTCTACAGTCTGTTAGGAGACATATCCAGCAATAGCACTTGTGCGCCTTCCCTCTTTTGTCTTTTCACCGCTGCCACCACTAAAGTCGCTCCGACAGAGGTCGTGAAAAAAAAGTCACTGAAATAGAAATTGAAATAGAAACCTAAGAAGAGGAGGATGTGTGGGTTTTGGCAAACATCAACAAATTCATTCTCCTTGTGAGGCCTCTGAGATGTGACAGTTTGACAAGTGGAAACCTCTGGAGAGATGCTTCCCATAACGCTGCAGGAAATGAAATATGGATTGTCAGGAACTATCCACGAAGGACACCATTGGCCAGACGTTGAACATCACAGTCAGTGTGTGTGTGTGTGTTTTAGTGTGTGCATGGAGAAATCAGTTGTTTTGTACCAGACGGCACCACATCCTTAATTAGTCCTTTTTGTGCATTTGTGCAGTGAAAATTTGCAGCCGTGTTTTCAGCCCGTCAAGACTATTTAATCATAGAGCCAAAGTTACAGAGCAGAGCTGAACACATCACTTCTCCACTGAGGTTTCAGCTGCTGGCAAAGGGGCAGGTTGGTGTTGTGTTTTAAGAAGTGGGGTTACAGTTAAGATTGTGATTTAAATAATTTGATATTGCCACATCAAAACATTAATTTCAAACTACACTAGCAGTGTGGTGCAAAGTATGGCAACTTCGATTGGTCGTTCAGTCGTTCAGTCGGTCAGTCGGTCAGTCTACCACCTCGGTCCAGACTAAAATATCTCAGCAACCACTGGATGGGCTGCCACTGAAGTGGGTCTGAGAGAGAACCTCACTCCTCAGTATAGTCTATATGATTTACTGAGTCTTGAGATTGTGCTGCTACTTTGTCTTTTATATTGTGGCTCCAGCTTTGCAATTATCCTGAAAACCTCCTACCGAAAAAAGGCCAGTGGGTGGCACATCCATTGGATATATCTCTTGCAATCTCATCAGTGATGAAAGATGAAAATGGCGATGATAAGTAGGCCCTTTCATTGCAGCGAGCATATCAGTCAGATTTGTGGACAGCTGCTTTTAACAAAGTCACAAACAGCCTTATCTTTGTTCGTGATTTGACCGTCTACAGTGTAGAACCTAAAATACTTCCACACACTTCAGAGATGCTTTGGTGTTGTGATATCTTCTTTTTTCTTTTTTAGTCATTAGCTTAGTTTACTGATAGCTCAGTGCGATAGACTGAGCTGATCATGAGTTTCAAGAGCGCCCTCTGCTGACCTGGGCTGTACGGCTTATAGAAGGGGGAATTTTGACCTCGAAAAGGTCATTACAGTTCGAATAGAAAAATCTTTACCGATAGAAGAGCAGAATCATATTTTGAATAATATCCATGTCTAATAGAATTCATCTTATTGGCTTTGATAATCCCCTTACCTTGCCCTCTAGCGCCACCAGCAGGTGAAAGTTTTCGCTTACCCTGAAAAAAAGCTTACCATCGCCCAGATGAACAGACGCAGTGTCATTTTACTCTTCTTTCAAGTAACCAAAGAAGTCTTCCAATGTTACGTGCTGTCAAAGCACAACCAGCAGCACAAAAATAAATTTAGCAAGTAGTTAAATTACAAAAATTAGTCGTGAACTATCTGTACAAAGAATAAATGAGTACACATATTAATTTCCAACTTCCATGACTTTTTGTGATACTTATGTGCTATGAACATATTTGGTTTGGTTTCAGAAATGTAAGTGTTGAAGTTCAGTACCCACTTAAAATAAGTAACGATTGTTGACCATATGTATAGATTTTGTCCTCCTACATCCCGTGACACTGACACTATAATTCTGGTCAGAGATAATCCCTACAAAGTGGACCACCACTCTAGATCCAATCAGACTGCTCTGCAAGAAGGTGAGAGGGTGAACATTACCCGGCTCTTAGTCATAAGCCTGAGTGACTGTTAGTGAGCAGCAAGTAAGCTCCCACTCATAACTGAAGTGAGAGGACTGGGACACTGTGGTGCTAATCACAAGCAGCAGGATGAATCATAAGTTCAGTGCTGAAATATCATGTACTTTACTTTAATTCCAGGAGTCAGGATGGCAGAACGAGCATCACTTTGTTAAAATAATGTATCATAATGACACTCGGATGATGCTGTAGTTAGTTTACTGTGAAAGCTGTGATCCCTAAAACCCACAGGAAACAAATTCAAAAACAAGTTCATAGGAAACAAGGAGATGTATTTTCAGTTTTGTATTAAACATGTGCAGCCATATTTTGAATTGCAAGGTTTTCATACAAAAGCCACAATCTGCTGTAATAGTCTAGTGCTGTAGTTCTTGGGCCACGTTGGAGGACCGCCTACTCTACTGACGTCCTCTGACATCATCTGATTAGTCCTGCCACAGTTTCATAGGCCCCGTTTAGACCTGGTATTATCGTCCGTCTTTGGTGATCCGATCACAAGTGGACAGCTCGCAGTTCGTCAGTTCACACCTGACTTTAAAATGCGTCTCCACATGCGTCTCGATTGATCACTTTTGACCGGAGCTCACGTCCTCACTTTATATGCAAATAAACAGGTATGCATTGTTGTTTTTAAGCCAATCGACAGACAGGCCTGTGGTTAATGTGCTTGTGTGTGTGTGTGTGTGTGTGTGTGTGTGTGTGTGTGTGTGTGTCAAGCGGTAACCACTGAGGCTGAAAAATGAAGCCAGGACGGAAGTACCAAAAGCTGCAGTTCTTCAAATGGCCGCTTGAGGCTGCCTCTAAAAGTGAGTCCATCCCCATAGACTCCCATGTTAAAATGCCCAACTTTACAGCAGAAATAAACATGTTTACAACCTGGTACAAAAAACAGTTTCAGTCTCTACGACTAATTTCGTCCTTCGTGACAACTGTACAGGGGGTGACTTTTTATAAAAATAACTTGTTTAAATTCTATTAAGGCTTAAAGTTCTGCATAATTGAGGGCGTGCTGCTGTGAGTGACAGACGGGTGAGCGTATGCCTGCCACAAGCCGGCATGAACCGAAGTCTCGGCTTGACACGTGCCTGTCCTCTTTGCCCATTTCTGGATTAGCCAGGGGTTTGGCGGGAGTCAGGTACTGGCAAGATGGCGATGACGGAACGGCCCACTCTGAGCTTCAAAACCTACGGGTGACATCACGGAGGCTACGCCCATCTTCATTTACAGTCTATGGTGTGTGTGAGATCGAGCGAGTGAGAGAAAGAGAGCGAGTGGGGCACGGGGGGGGGGGGGGGGGGGGGGTATTTGTACATAAAGCAGGGACGTGAGATCCGATCACAAGTGGTCAATCAAGACGCATGTAAAGATGAATTTTAAAGTCAGGCTTGAACTAACATACTGAGAGCCGTCCACTTGTGATCGGAGGACTCAAGACGCATGTTAATACTAGTGCAGATCGATGAAGCTTGTTTTCATCGTCATTGCGACATGAATCACAAAAGACTGAAACGCTAAGAATTAGAAAAAATCTTTTTATTTAAAGACGGCATGCACGCAGCGCCTGAGCCAGATGAACTGGAAAAAAACTCTTTACCGTGTTTCGGTGTAGGGCTGCAGCCTCTCACACACACACAGACAGTATAGGCTGCTCGATTATGGCAAAAATCATAATCACGATTATTTTGATCAATATTGAGATCACGATTATTCAGCATCACTGTGTCTGTTGTTATTCCCTTTATACACAATATAAGTCAAAGATATCTGAGCATGATGTGTGTGTGTGTGTGGTGCACGGTGCTGCAGGGTGTGTGAGAGCGCTGCCCCTCACACAGGGTCAGAGAGAGAGAGATGCAGATGAACCTCTGCGTAGGGAAAAGAGAAAATGCTTCGTTGACGAATGTCTTCATCACAAACGGAGTTGGTGAACGTGAAAGAGATCTTTCATGCTGCAACAACAAATACGAAATCTATTTTCCTTCAGTACAAAGAGCAGAACGTCAGATGGTTTTTGTAGGGAGGTTGAAATAATACGAAATATGAAATAATAGTTTTCTCTCAATTATTATTATTTTTTTTTTATAATAGTTGGAGGCCAAAATCGTAATCGAAAAAATAAAATTGCATTAATTGCACAGCCCTAGCAGACAGCACAGAGGCGGCGGTGGAGACCAGTGAGGAGTGAATCTTTTTACCGGAGCTGACAACAACTACGGTTGTAGCTCTGTGTGTGTTTATTATAAACAAGCTAAAAGGAAAACTTTCTGTGCATAGACTGCAGCTTCATTTGCCACAAACTTTTGTAAACTTATAGCTACAGTCTGAGACGCAAATTTTCCTCATATCGTGCAGGCCTACCCTGTCTGTTTCACAAAGCTTTTAATGTGAAGCAGCAGCTGTAGGAACAGTTGGGTTAGCATTAGCAGTAACTTAATACAGCTTTGATAAAGTGTGATTTTAGTGGGAAGGTGCAAATGATGGACAATGCTAACAATTAAAACCCTACAGAAAAGTAATTACAGAATGTAAATACATTATGACTCTAGTATCCTTGTGGAAACCAGTACAAAGTTTTTGCCAAGTGTTAGTTTCACCAAAATTCACCAACGTCGAGAGCTGGATCACTGCAGCTGGGCCTGTCCTCCTAAACCCACTGTACGGTGACACTGGAAATAATGAGCCAGAGGGTCTGATCTCATGCGACTCCATTATCAGACTTGTGGTGCTGTAACCTGCTGGTGTTCCAGTGACAAAGTAGCAGATTTTTATTCAACTCTCATCAGCGGACTGAACTTCGCCCTTCTGTCCATGTAGCGCATGTTGGAACAAATGATGTCACGTCAAGACAATTAATAAAGCTCTGGCGCGACAAAGAGTCATTGGCATTAACTCTTGAGGACCTGGGCTAATGCTGCCATCTATCTGGTCTTATTCCCACTATATGTCAACCGGATCTGAATGTTTCTGCCGTCTTTTTAGCCTCCATCAGTGTTTGCAAAACGTCTGTATGGCAACAGGTTATGGTTTTATCAGCTAATTTCAGTTTGTTTGGACTGAGCAGGATGTATATAAAACCGATGGTGTACACCCACACTGGAAAGGAACAAGGAAACTGATGTCAAATTTTATCATCTGTATAGTTTTAACTCCCTCTGACCTACATCTCAGTATAACTCTAACAACCATATCACAATTCATAACACACCCACTCGTGATAGAGAGTGTCCTGCTGGGTTGTGGCCTGTTTTCACTCATTCAAATGATAAAAGTCCCGATGGTACTGACCAATCAAAAATCTGCCATGCTTTTCAAAACTCCTTGAAAAAGAAGTGGCTCAGCAACAGATCACCTTTCATCCAGTAAATCTCTGAACCTCATCAATCCAGCTTCAGAAAATTATTCAAATAAAGGAGACTGGCTCAGCTGACTCATTCAAAAGTAAACTCACAACACATCCATTCACATCAGGCTCCACCTCGTCTGCCCTAAGCACAGCTTCAGTCTTATGTGTTGCATGGTTACTTATATGTACTATATGTTACTAATTTTTGTATGTCTTTTCTCATCTATGTCCAGGTATGAATGTACGTTTTATGTGCATTTAAAATGTTGTACTTTACCTAAAAATGTTTTAACTATTCTAAATATACAGTGGGGTCCAACAGTCTGAGACCCCGCCGTGTGTTCTTTACACGTTTTATACGTAACTTCTCTCACTTTTTACATTTTTTATATTTGGCTGAAATTGTGTGTTATTGTTTTATTTTATGTTCAGCCCCTTTGAGACACATGTACTTTGTGTTATCGGGCTGTAATAAACTTTATTGACTTGACTAACCAACTTGTTCTTGTATCCTAATAATATCTGGTTTTAAAAAATGTTACCAGTTTGTATCTTTTTTTTTTTTTTTTATACTTGAGCAAAATGTCACAACTCGCCCCAGTGCTTTCTGGCTGTAGGAGAATTACTGGCCTACTGTACTCTCCGTCCCACTGCTCCTCTCTGCATCAGTGCACAACATCTGGCTCAGTGACCTCTGAGACAGGACCCAGTGGACTTTCAACAGCGCCTTCTGCTGCTTTGTGCATGTGTAAGAGAGTCTGCCTGCTCTCACCCATATATGTGTGCCTCTTGTCATGCATGTGCGCAAGCGCCTGGTGAGGCGCCCGACTTGAGACCTCATGTTCGCACACACTTCCCTCTCCCTTCGGGCCTGAGTGTCCCGGCCTCCAGAGGCTGCAGGGGAAACAGAATATTAACTCTGTGTAAATTGGCATTTCTCCCCCATCAGCTCCCCGCATTCCCGAACCGGCATCCCTGAATTTCCCTTCAAGTCTCAGATATTGAGTGTGTCGTAAAGGCGTGGCACTGGAGGATGGATTGGAGGAAGAACTGTGCATGAGGAATGTGGAACGCTGTGCAGCGGTTAGTGAGATAAGTGGCATTTGTGTTTCCTCCCGTGGCTAATTATGCTATTTATACCCCGGCGATGGAGGAGACGCTCTGAGCTGGTACACCAAGATTAGTATTCTCACTAACATTGTTTATCCTCCTGAAAGTGATAACAACACACACCTCTTGCTTTAGGGGTTGCATTTGTGTCTGTGTGTAGCCTACGTATATTCAAGTGCATGGTTATGTGTCTTTCTCTCTAGATGAGCATTTGTCTTTCTGTTTTTTTTTCACACAGTTAAATAATATAATCTAGATAACAATAGCAGATTTCTTTTTTCTATGTTGTATCTAATATGTCAAAGAGCAGCTGGAGAGCACATCTATTATCACATATATTATCCGTGAGAACTGGTTCCCTAAGCCAGCAGTGTTCAGGCTATGCTTTATGGATCACATGTAGTTTATTCAAAAATAAGTTCCTGGGAACAGAGTAGATCTTAACTCCTTTTAGTGAAGTGGCCATAAATGATGCAACCTCACCATGCAGACATTTACCGTCAGAAATAGCCCACCTCTTAAGGTAGTATGTCTGTAAATCCCCAGCCTCACTGGAGTAGCAAAAGATTATTTTTTTTTGGGGGGGGGGGGCAAACTCAATATGCAGCATTGCAAGTCTTATGCCAGTAAAATAGATAGAGAGATAGATAGCTTGATAGATCTGAGCTGAGAGGAAATATAGAGTTGGCCCTCTTATATTACACAAAGCAATTTGATCAATCGTTCATATATAAATATTGATTACAGCAAATTTAAAATCATCCATCAAAAATGCACATTATATCATAATTTACTTCTTCCCATTCCATCTAAATTGCAGCCAGTGATGATGATCTGTGTGAGGAAAAAGTTTCAGCAGAATAGCTACAAGAACAGTGTGGAGTGTGATAAAACTGGCCCCAGGCTGTTCAGAATAAATATCACGCCCCATCTACAGTATATCTTATGGACATCTGTACTTACTGCATACTCTGCTAGACTGCTGCTAGATTGCTGCTGTAGCGTCCCTCCATTCATCACAAGGATGAACTGGAAAATTCATATTTTGTTCCTTCTCTTTTCTCACTCTATGCTAAAAAGCAGGTGAAGTGATTTGTCAACAGGTCCAGATAAAGTGTACCTTGTTATATCACTGCAGAATTAATTAATATCCTCAACTTCTATACTGCACCAGTTGCAGGGAAAACAAGACACAGCTATATGAACAGAATTCCGAAACCAAAGTGTTACATTATTTATAATTCAGTAAATATGCAGGGTCAGTGAAAATGAAGCCAAGGTATTTTCTCCTCCTGATGGGCCATATGAACCACTCGCTCAGCTTTGACACAATGTATATTCTAATGACTACTGTGCTGCAGACTAGTCAAGTCTCATGAGAAAAGACTTGTTGCTGCTTAGAATATACTTTCTTATATATAACTTCATATGGACCGCCTGCCCGTCCACGGGCCCGTTAGAAGGTTGTGAAGGTGTTGTGATGGGAGTAAACGCTTAAACTCAATATAGACAGGCTGTACCTCGTTAGATCGGTTAGAGTCTCTAGAATTCAAATATTCCGTTCATTTTGCGCTACCCATAAGCACATAAATATGATTTATTAATATCTACCAGCATTCTGTTGGAGTAGTGTGTGGTGACTGCTTACCATTTAGAGCATAGAGCTCCGAATCTCTCTCCATTACTCATTTGTCTATATTCCTTTAGTCCGTAAGGTTCCACAGGTCACAAAAATCAAAAGGGTTCCTTATAAAAGTATTCCAGGTTATGAATATCGTCATGAGAAGTCCAAAGCAGACGACTGAGAGATTTGTATCCGCTGCTCTTCCCTCACTTCCCTCTCTCTCAGTGTGGGTGCACGTGCGGCTGTGTTAGGGGGTCTGCTATTATTTGTTAGCTTTCTGGCTACAAAATGTAGGCCTCCCTGTAAATATCCAATCAGAATTCATTTCAGGGGGGATCTGGGGAAGACGGCAAGCTTAAAGGTGTCAATGAGCTTAAGACATAATGACATGTTCTCTCTCCAGAAAAAGTGGGGTTTTTTCCACAGCTTTTCTGAATGACTCTAGCTTGTAGATAGACGTCTCCCCTGACCAATCAGAGCAAACTAGGGGGTGGGCACTTAAGAGGCAAGGTCATTAGGCGAGGGGAGGTGATCTATTATAAGCTTATTACATTTACATATGTTAATGGTGCAAATTAGGTTTAAAACAGGTGGGCTCTAAAGATGAAAACAAGACTGGGATTCTGCAGCCATGCTAACTCTGTGAGGCATTGGTGCTTTGAACTAAAAGTCAGTATGGTAATGTGCTCACAGGGGCAGTTTTAATTTTAGTTTTTGTTTTAATTTTGCACAAGATTTGAGAGTCTACAATCTCATCAGCAGCTTTGTGAGGTTAAGTAACATTAGCATGCCAATATGCTGTCAATGACACTAATATGTTGATGTTTAATTGATATAATGTTTGACATGTTCACCATCTTAGCATACATTTACTTATTAGCATCAAGAGCAAAGTTAAGCCGGTGCTGGTGGGAATGTCATCAGTTTTGTGGTTATTTGGTTGGGAACCAAGCATGTGCTATACATTCAATGGTAAGAGATTACTAAATGTATTTCAGTTCATCCTGAGGGTAACAGGAATGTCTAAAACAAATTTGATGATAATCCATCCAGTAGTTGTTGAGACATCTTCACTAAAAAACCAACTGACAGCCGTACTAGCAGCGTGGCTCCAGGGAATGTTGGTCTAACATCATGCATCCTGTCCTGATCCTATCTCTTTCTTGCCTCATCCGAAATCCAGCCATTTATATGTTGCTCCCACTTCTTTTATACAGACACAGAATTGGCTACCAGTTGGCATGACTAACAGGCTAAGCCTTTTCATAATTCTCTGCATTGAGTCTCTGAGATTTTGCAGATAGAAAAAGGGACAATGCCAGACTGGGACACTTTGGGAGTGATCTGATACGCGGATTGCAACAGATTTTGTAGTTCTATTTTCTTATATATTGCTCACGTTATAAAGAATCATGACATTGCCATGCAATAAGCAATTTGGGGCATCTTTAGTATACGTAAAAAAAAGCTTAACTGTAGTTGGTTGCAAGCTGTCCTTGGATTAGGAAACACATTACCATATGCTTCACATTACTCCTCAGCTGGAGACGTGAGACATGCAGCCACATTAGAGGACAGTGCAGGAGACTTTCCATCAAAATCAATCCTACTGTACGTCCTCTCGGCCTCCTCTTACCTCAGTTTCTCATTCTGTCATAGGCAGTGTCGTGGAAGGTAGATAATGGATTCCGCAGCAGCTCACAGTGATAAAAGGCGACAGAGCTGAGTCATGTGGTCTTATCAGCTCCCTGTGTTCAATGTGCAGGACAGATCATCCCACCGCAATGAGAGAACCCCATTGTCTCTTTTCTCCCCCCTCTGAAAATGAATTCTGATTTGTAATTCCACAGATACATAATGGGTTACCGAACACGATTTTCGAAACAAAATCCCATTTTTCTCCCCAAATCCTGCTGCAAATGAATCATGCCAGAGTTTCCATTCCAGTCCTCTGTCCCTCCCATGCCTTATTATTATATATTTGTATGTTATGGACGAGTTAAGATTAGGTATGCCTTTTTAAAAAAGAAAAACATTACCAGGTCTGACTCTGGCAAACTGGAATTATAGCAAATCGTTTGTAAAATTAAACACAATTTAATTTTGTGTCAGGGCCACAAATCGTGTCTACCCTACAAGAGCTGGTTTGTTTTTATGTTGTTTGGGCATGTTTCAGGTTCTAAGCACAATTTAATCAACCATTGCAGGTGCATAAAACAGAGATGAGTGTGGTTTGCGAGACAATAGCAAAAACACAAATTGGATTTTCCATTTGTTTCTACAATTAAACAGTTGGGCTGCTGATTAACACTTTTCAATTTCCCCCTTCCCCAGCTGCAGCTGTTCTCTATCCCTCGCTGCCTCTTTCTCTCTCTCTCTCTCTCTCTATATATATATCTATCTATCTATCTATCTATCTATCTATCTATCTATCTATCTATCTATCTATCTTAATGAGCACATATTGATTATTTTATACTAAAAGCCTCCATCAAAAATCATAAAATCTAATGCACAAAAATTGCAGCCACCTGTGCTCAGTCATGAATAAGCCTCATTCCAATTGCCATAAACTACAGTGTTGTTCCTCTCAGTGCTAAATCCAGTCATTACAGTATCACCACTGGCCCTGCACGGCTGATTTGTGTGACACAGGACAATTTTGCTGCGTCTATTGCTTGTGATTGATGTGTGTAACGAAAATCCATTTTGTTGTTGTCACAGACAGTATGAAAAAGCAGGAGATGTTGCATCGTGTGTTGGACGACAGATAATGTTATTGGAAGCGTAATAATTCTTAGTCGGCATGTGTCTAACCGATTAAATTAGTTTTCTGTCAGTTGTTACTTTCTCATTTTAGGTCTCACGCTGCTCTAGAGCACCGTGGCTTATTATTATTTAATAAAAACCAAGTCAATTTAGTTGATCTCTGTATTTTGGTGTTATTGTGTTTTCAAATCCAAGAAGCTTAAAGAAATTGTAACACAGACTCATAACTGCATTGAGAATGAAAGTACCATTGGCATGTGTATACAGCATATAACTTGCTTTTTAATAAATCAAAAATCTAGTGTGACAGTTTTATGAAAGGGATAGTTATACACCTCCAGAGACTATGAATCGCTTAAATGAAATCTGCACCACTTGCTAATAATGCTTGTTATAAAGGCACATAATCCCTGGTAATATTTTCCCAATATCAAATGAGAAACACACATTTTAACTACAAAAACTGTATGTTACAAGTAATGTTAAGTGATCGATTTCATACATTATATATTTGATTGATTTTTGTTTGTTAGTTTAAAGGTCCCATATTGTATAAAGGTAGTTTTCCATGCTTGTTTTGACTATAAAGCAGGTCTAGGTTCTATATTAATACTGTAAAAGTATGAAAAGCGCTCAGTCCACAGAGAAATGCACACAGCCTGTATTCAGAAACTGAGCCTTAAAACCAGCCTTCAGGACTTCTGTAACTTTGTGATGTCACAACAAAACAGTCACAGCTCTCAGCCACACCCAAAGCCCTGCTCACCTGGACCCACCATCCAACTTTGCAAGATTTGGTTTCCCTGAGTGTTATAGCATAAAACTGATTGTGTTGCAGTGAGTCCTGTTTTCAGTCTTTATGCTAAGCTAATCTAACTCCTGGCTCTAGCTTCATATTTACTGCACAGACATGAGAATAGAATCAATCTTCTCATCTAACCTTCTGAAAGAAAATTATTGTTTATTTCCATAAATGTCGTACGATTCCTTTCAGACCTTCAGCGAATAAAACCAACACAATGTGAATTCCAACTCTATCCCTGGCAGTAAAAAATATGAGTTTTCTATGTATTTTTTAGAAGATGCCTCTGGGCCTGCAAGCTTTCTTGTAGTGATAGAGAAGCGGCAATTAGAAAGTAAAGGGCAAATTCAGCATTCACACTTACTATATGCCCCTTCCCCCGACCACACACACACACACACACACATTCATATACACTCAAACGCTTTTGACAGCCTTCCTAACAATCCCCACACAGTTCACACACACAGCCACAACTTTACAGTCACTGGCCAGAAGTCCACACACTCAGACACACACTGAGTTTTTTGTCCAAGCACGATAAGCATCTGGTGAAGGTCGTGAGAGGGATCTCATTCTCAGCAGAGATGAGCCTGCCGATAGCGTCAGTCCTGCGGGCAGATTAGCACAGTCTGATTCCAGTGCTGCCCCAGTCGTCCCAGTGGTGTCATAGCTGCCGCGCTGATGCTATCGGGTCCAGCCAGCCACCGATGACTCTTAAAGTCCATTAAAGATTCCATTTAACTCAGTGTCATGCACGGGAATAGTGTGAAGAGGACAGCGTGGTGTGTGTGCAGATGTCCTAGTGGTTTTGTGTGTGGATGCATTTGTGTATTTCTTTTACTCTTTAAAGGATGAATAACATCTGAACCTGCTACACATTTACACAACTGGGAGCTGCCAAGTACAACCAAAGTTTTCTGAGCAGCTCAAGTGGAGTAATTCCTGCTTTATGTCTTGCTCAAGGCACATCAATGCTACTTGCTGAGGGAGGGGTGACTATTTCTCTTTCAGCCCACTCCCCCCTCCTTCCCACAGTCTCCTGGCCAGACTGGGACGCAAGAATAATAATCTGGAGGTCAGAAGAATGGTTGTGCTGACAGCCTGAAGGTGAAAAGACAGACATAAAAATGGAAGAAACATTGTATTGTCTGCAGTTATTGTAGCCATTACATTGTGGAACTTGGTGTTGAAAGAGAGGCTGTTTTCCTTTGTTGTCATTTCGGAGATTCAAACTTGACAAGCCGATCTATTTTAATCACGAAGATCTTAGGACACACATTGCATCTCGCTACTTTGAATATCAAATTATTCACCGCATAGCACAGGTTGTTGTTGTTTTGCACACCAAAAATGTGCTTTTGTGCGAGACTGACAAAAAGCCAAGTTTAAAAATAAAATAGCGGCTACAAGGTGCTCATTAGAGCTCTTGCCAAAGAAAAGATTTGTTTAAAAAAAAAAAAAAAAAAAAACTCAAGATCTTTTCATTCTTTGTCAATAATTAAACTGCTTTTGTTGAGGTGTCACGGTGACACGAATATTTAAAACCATCTTTGGATACAAATACTTGTTTTGGTTGAGGACGCGTCATCAGTCTCAAATATATTTTTGAGTTGTAATTAAGGAAAGATATTATGGGGGATATACCCTAATATCCTTTAAGTATGAAAGGCCTTTAGTTATGGATTACACAGGTTTAAAGAGTGGATTATTAAAAAAGGTTTTCTGGTATTTATGAATTGGCACAGGATTAAACTGGAAGCAAATATTCACAATTATGTTTACATTTTGCAGGACTGCAGTGTCGGATTGTGATAATCCCTTCGGTTCTGGTCTTGTTTGTTGTGCTTTTTTCTTATTAGCACATTCCTGCAGCCTGATGAATATTACACATACTGCATCTCTACAGGTGTATGGTGAATATTTGAGTCATCATTCAAATGATCTAAAACTAGATTTAATAAGACAACCTTTACATATGCTGCTAAGAGTAACCTGAGATGAACCTAAATTTATTCTAATACAATAAAGTAGACTTTTTGTCATCCCTTTTTCAAGGTACTGGCAAACTAAATATTGGATATGTCAATTGTATATGTTTGCATTACTTTTTCTAATACAGAACAGTAAATACTATTAAACAGAAAACAATTAAAGGTTAATTAAAAAAAATATATATTAAAAATGACTCAAACTTAAACTAAGAAAGTATGCAGTATCATTATGTGCTATATTTGAAAATATGTTTATCTCTATGTTGAAACCTAGCTTCGTTCCTGAAGGCTTGGCACCTGAATGTGTTAATGAGAGCGATGGTGCCACCATTCAGCCTTTCAGCCAGTTTGTCCCAGTGGCCACTTGTGGTACTGCAATCAAAATACGCACGCAATTTCCCAATAGACCACCAGACATCTGATGAACATCTGTTTAACATCTGTTAATTAAACTATTGAGAGAACAATTTAAACCGCAAACAACGTTGGTTAATATTCTTTCTCTTAAGGCTTTTTAATGCATGGATTAAACTGAAAAAAGTGAGTTTTATTTTTGTGAAACACTACTGCGCATGTACAGTGGGCTGCAAAACACAGAAGCTAACCTGGAGGATATCCAGTTCCATCCATGGCTTGGCATCAACATTACAAACATACTCATACTCATCCCAGAATGTGGCGCTCTTTTAACGTAACATCCTGACATCCAACATAAGAAATGTTATTAATTGTAATTGTTATTATTCAGAGACACTAATAAGATTTCTGTTATTATTATTATTATTATTATTATTATCATTATTATTATAGTTTTACTTATTCCAGTGTATGCACAATGAAACTCAATAGAAAATAATATATATTAAAGTTCATGTCTAAGTTCTTTTTACTAAGTTAAAGTGCCATATGTAGCTATTGTTAGACCCTATTATTATCAGTTAATTTAAATAGTACATAGAGGGTAATTTACAGTATATCTAGGCCAGTCAGCATTTTATTTGTAGCGTATATACTCAACATATTTACCCTGTAATTTGCAAGGTGTGATCTAACGCTTTGCTGTATCTTGTTTTCATTGTTGTTTCACTATGTAAATCCCAGATAGACTGTAATGGGCTACTACATATAACAAGAGTGTGCACTACAAGGAAAAATATTCAGGTATGTATACCCAAGACAAATTGTATTGAGTCTAGCTCATGACACATGACCAGTAATAATTCCAGGTTTGAAGAAAAACTAAAATTAAATACGAACACATTGCAAAGCTATATCTGGCAGTACAGCAGCAGAGTTGAGGTATGAGTAATTTTTCAAGTACTTTATAGACTGTATCATCTGGGCAAAGGTTCAAACATGAGCATCTTTTGTGACATTCAAAAGTATGTATCAGTGTTGAATAACATTTTCATTAAAGCCATACTGATTAAGTGAGAACTGAAAGATATCTAGAGAACTTCTCTTCCCTTTCTAAGTTGAAGGTGTTTGGAAGCCTTGCCTCACAACCAAAGCGATCATCAAAGAAAAGGTCATTTCATTGAAAATGTGATATATTCTGTCCTCTGTATTTTCTTCCATTGAATGGAACTTTTTCATTTCAAAAACGAAACACCGTCATATGTTTCTTCCCCGGGGAAGTTTTGCCCTCTGAGTGTATCAAATACAAACTCATATTCACAATGTGTCTGGCCTTCACTGAGAAAACATTCTCAAATAATGCATTCTGTTATGAAACCTCCTTTCATGCACATACTACAGTCTATATGATCCCTGTATACTTCCAACCTCCTCCAGTGGTGAGGTGAGTGGTGGAGAAAAAAAAAAAAAACAACTCTCATTTCTGAAGGTTGAAAATACAAAGGGAACATATAATCATGTGTTGTCCATTGCTACCTCCAAAAATGACTCTTGGATAAGGTGAAGAAAACAACCATTTCTGAATCGTGGCTAATTGGTTTGGTGAAATGGAACGTCCGCTGCCTAACAATGCCCACTGAGCATTATTAACAGGTAATCACTTCATGCGCCAACATCTTCATTTATGTCAGCTACAGAGATGACTGACAAGCAAATCTCTCCCCTGCTGTTTTATTGAGGTAATTTGCTGCTAAAACAAAAATCATCTCAGACGTGCAGAGCTGAGTTGTTCAGCTGTAAATACCCTGGTTTCATTATTCTTGCGCTGATGATGTAAACCCTACCAGCAAGCGACTTGTGAAATGGTAATCAAAACAATATGGGAGTGATCAGTTTCCCAGTGTTATTTATAGGTGTTTCCAGAATACTATATGCTTTAGCAATGCAGATGATTTATTGACTTTTATATGCCAACACAGCACAGATCCCCTGAAGAGCTACAAAAAGACATTTCTAAAACACTTATTCATTCTGTTGCTTTGGTTTTTGTATTGCCTCCCAAAAACCTTATGATAAATTCCTAATCAGTACACGTTCAACCCCAGTATATATCATTTTATGTCTGACATATTTGAAAAGCTGAAGCCAAGAGTTTCTAAATTTTAGAAACTACCTCACCCAACCCCCCCAAACTGTAGTATGTAATCCTATCTGCAGGTTGTGAAAAATTCTCTTCAAATTCTCATAAAAAAAATACAGAGCACATGACCTCATGGTGCTGGCTGTAGCATGCAACCGTCTCCCTTTCAATTTGTATCATGTTAACAAGACGTAATCTTTTCATGGCCTCTACAGTGTGAACATTTTTCTAGAAAATTACATATTTCATAGTATGAAAAATGGTTACGGTGCATTGGTGCAAGCAACTCAAGGTTCTGACTGGGATTTGCAAAGATGCAACGCTAACAAATCTCATTAGCTGTGTCCCAATTCACTGGCTGCATTTAAAGACAGATCGCGTGACAGCGGCGTGACCAGGCACTTCCATTTCGAGGGTTCCTCCAACAGGTGGATCCTTCGTGGCCCAACCTATCCCAAGATTCACTGTGCACTCTTTTTGAAACAAATATGGCAGCAGGCAATGCCAACAGAGAGCCAGAGGATTACACTTTTAAATGTAAATTGAACAGCTAATGGTACAACTAAAAAATCAAGGGCCTTAAAACCGGTGTTGTCAAGGTTTCTAGGCAAGGCCTGGCTCATCTCATTTTGGTTTGGCCTTCGCGGTCTACAACAGTGACAAAGCTAGCTAGCTAGATAGATAGATAGATAGATATTTGATTATTCCCAAGGAAATTCTTCCTAGATGTCTCTAGGGTCACTTTCCAGAATCCATGATGGTGCACAAAAGTCTCTGTGTTATCTGGCAAGCAAGTGTATTGGCCTCAGTAAGAACAAAATCCAAAAGAACTATGGGCATGGACGATCCTTTGCGTTCACAGCTTTGCTAGCTAATTCACCGGAAGTTCCATTTTTTTCCTCTGGGGCCAATCTACTTTGTGAGCTGTTTCCAAGTTAATTAAGTGGAACTAGCAGTTGTATTAGCGTAATCAAGTGTCCATTAGTTAGGCTTAGAAAATGTGGCTGTGATGACGTGACACCTACAAATGGATTTAGACTATGGCTCCTTCTAAATTTAGAAATAATTGACAGTACAAAATGCACATTCAAGGACAAACAATATGGCATCCAGCCAAACAGGCTGCACATCTGACTTCAAGCTAACAAACACAGACACAGTGGAAAAGAACAGGAGCTTCTGGATGTGAATATTAATCAGCACTATTATTATTAGCCAAGATTTTAAATAGAAAAGTGCCAAAGAGCATTGCAAGGTAACACAAAGAATAAAAAACAAATCAAGACAATTTCCACAGGCACCTTTTAGGGTAAATATGTAGTATGTAGTACAAGTTTATATTGAAAATACTTTTTAGATCAAATGAAAAACTTGTGACCGCAAGAGAGGATGAAGAATGATGATGATATTTATGCGTAAAACTAATATCCAGTATGTTTGTAGATACACGGGATGAAGTGAAGAGGGGAATTTGTCATGCAGTTATATTGGCAGAAAAAAAAAAAATCACACTCTCCAAAATCTTCCATGCATAAAGCATACTCATATTCTTACTTGCATAAATCATCCTGTCAGAGTTTGGATCAAGTACATTTATCATTAATAAATTAGTCAGTGATGGTGATGAGGTGGGGGAGGGGGAAGGGCGGGGAGGGTTTGGGTCTATGCATGTGTGGTTTTAGCAATTTGTGCTAATTAGATCCTGGAGAACATGACGGCTGAGATGCGAAACTGTAAAATGTCTGATTCTGTGTCTGAGCCTGTCGCAGGAGCTAAATCCTCAGCAGGACAGAGGTGACATTTGAGAACAGCTGGCTGGCCTTTTCTGAGCTCCGTGCGTCGCTTCATTTCACAGGTGTCACAGAGCAAACATCCAGCGGTCAGCTGTCCAGGAGGAAGTTTGAGGCCATTTCGTGTGATCCTACAGTCTGAAGTTTCGTCTTACATGCCCATGTCCAATCTCCATGTCCAATTCATGCTATTGGCAGAACATCTTGTTGTGCGGGAGGAATGCGATGTTCATGGTTCAGTGTTTGTGCTTATTTTGTGAAATTTAATGAGACTGTTTTGTTTCTTGGCTCGAGGCAAGACCACCATTGTTGAGTCCAATTCAATTTCAAGATCAGATCCGGACTTGTCTTATCAGTTTACAGTTTTTTGTGATAGAGCAGGTAGAGGAAAACATAACTTTGGAAAAATAAATATCCATTTTGTTTTGCTCTATTTACATACTGAGGGGAATATTGGAAATACCTCAATACGATACAATCAAACAACACCACAATGACCATAGTGTTTAATTCATCTACATCTTGGTGTTCCTAATAAACTGATAACTCTGTATTTATCTTTGTTGTCAATAAGTGTCATTGCCAAAGCCCTGCTCTGCAACAGAAATTGTTTATCACAGATAAAAGAACTGCAAGTGTAGAAAACACAGAACAAATATCAACATTACTACATCTGTTATGCATCTGTAACCGTCTTTGTTTACACTCCACATTTCTATTTCCCATGGGGATTTTCCTTTTGATCAGTGATTGAGATGCATGATCATCGCACTCGGAATATTTACTCTCAGAGCCTCAGCGATGTGTTTGGACAGGATCTTCTCAAAAGGTTTGTGTATTTGGTAACACCTGACTGACAGAGAAGAGCATGCAGGGTTATCCTGGTGTGGCATCACAGGGCAGCGTCACTCCGACTAGTATCTCCCGTGTGGCCACAACAAGAAGCTGAAGCCAATGTGGAAGTACTTTAAAGTGCTAAACCACAGACAGCCAATTGACTCTTATTTAACTTCTCTCCAGAAATGCTCAGTCAGGAACTTTTTCCCACACATCATTATGAACTCAGCCACTAAATTCAGTTCATCTAATAAGTCTGGTGATGCTCATTTTGGACATTATTCCTCTGTTAATCAGATTGTAAGCTCTATAAAGAAGGCTTGCTGCTCTCCCTGGCCTCTGGACTCACACTGACTCGGACCGTTCGGATTCTCCACACACACAGCTCATCTATGGTTGTGGTATAGGGGTTACACTGCGCACTGTCACAGCACATTGGCATTAGGTTATGGTCAACCAGCTAACTTGCTCTAGACGACCGATTATTTCACTGGTGTTGCATTAGTCGGTAATAAAAAAGTAATACTTGGAACAGTGAAACACCAGCTTTGTATAGTCTAGTAGTAGTTTTTGAAAGATAATGAAGCATAACTTGTTTTATTTCAACTCAGCACATCCTATTAGCATGTCCTGCACTGTTGGTGGTGCACAGCAACGTGTAATCACAAATTCAGGTTGTCCGACTGAAACCAACACAGACTCACTATAGACAGATTCACTTCAACGAAGTATTCCAGCAGCGGCATAGGAAATGAATGTGTAGACAAGAGTTTGGTGTGTCTATTAATAAATGAGTAGTGTTGGGATGTTGCTAAAAGCAAAACGTTCCCTCAAAAGTTGAGTTAAATTCTTTCAATTCAATTACCCACTGTCACAAGATGTTATGTTTTTTCATGATACACTGTATAATGAATCATTAACAGTACTGCTTTTCAGTTTCATTTGATCTATGACTGTAAAGATCAATGAGATATTACATTGTCTGTGAAATTGCAGTTGTACTAACAATGTGTGTGATACTCTTAAAGTAGGTGAACAGTGAAATATACTTTTTTTCTGTTACCCGATGGCTGTATCATTATGTGCTTAAAAATGTAGACTTGTTTTGTTCATCTGCCGATGACAGGCTATAAATACTGAGATATGAGAGTCGGCTTGGAGCAGCATGCACGAGCTGTGCTGTTGGAAAAATCAAATCCAGAAGACAACATGGATTTGGTTAAAAGTGTAATGTGAAATTGACTTTGGCTAATAATGGTGTTGTTAAGCAGCTCTGTTTTATGATGCAGATGATTGTAGTAACATCAGTATCCCTACTATAAAGATGTCAGGGACAGAAATCTTAAGCGTCCACCTCCTGCTTTTACCTTTTTGCTTTTCCCTGCTTGAATCCTCCTTTTTTTATACTTTTTAAACTCCTGCTGCTGCTCTTACGTTTGTACCTTCACAATCAATAGATTTGGCCTCTCTGAAATCACATCCCTTTATTTCAGCAAATGCACTTTTCTAGTTTCACAGCAAAAATAAATGAAGCTGTAACACAAACACAGTATATACCCAGGTAATGGATCTACTTTCCAGCAACTTTTTACAGAGAAATCACAAACTGGATTTTACGATGTTGCTAGGAAACAACAAGAAACTATGACAACTGTCAGTTTTACAAAGCCACCTCTCAACTTGCTCAGCAGTGTCTTTCGCCAGCTGTCATTCAAAACCAGATAAGCCTACCATCAGATGTCCCTGTCAGAGTCACTGATTTGATGGTTAATACTTTGTGCATGTAATAAATTCAATCCAGCAGTCATTGTGCAGAGGTGTGGGTGTAGCCACCATCATTTTCACTTGTAAATGCAAGTAACCATGAAGTAATTCATTCTGAGAAGCTGCGCAAATGGAGGCATTCATATTACATGGTGTTTGAGATGTCTTTGCTTTACCCTGTCTCTAAGTCCCAGTTATTGCAAATCTGATTTTACGCTGCTACAGGAAAATGATCATGTGCCTAACTAAAATTGTGTCAGTAAAACATGTCGAAGTTAAAGGTGAAATTCATCAATTTTGTGTTGCACTTCCATAAAGTTGGAGGACTCACATGAGACTGATTAAAAACAAATGGTCCGAAGTGGCCAAAAGGGCCAAAAACATCATACGTTCCTCTCCATTGGTCAGATTACAAATCTGATTGCAGTCTTTCTTGGTTTTCATGAGCTGCACGCAAACCCGGGTCTCTGATCCGCAGAGATCACGCCATGTTTGAGCTGATCAAATAAACGCTACGACAGGACATTATTCTTTCCGTGTGAACATTGTACGAATGTTTGAAATCACTGGAACAGCTTTCTTCCCTTTGCTTTTATCAGACAGAGAGAACTTCAGTCGCCTCCACTATAATCAGCCATTGGCTAGACTGCATCTCAAAAGGTATTCAGTCTCTTGGTTTTATTTCACTTCTCTTATCCTGTGAAATACCTCAACATCTACTGGATGAGTAAAGCAATAATTAAATACTTGTAGTTGCCAAACCCAAGCCAAGATAACTCTGATGACATCATCAAGGGTTTATACTCAGTACTGATGAAGCTCCTCCAGAGCCACAGACGAGGTTGACTTAATTTAAGCACCATCTTATGATGATATATCAATTAACCATCTGTATAGCACGAACTTGTGAATAGTTTGTATGGGAAAATAATATTATCTTAAATAGCAAATAAAGTATTCTTCACATCCGTCATGACAACCTCTATTAGAAGACAGAGAGAGAGGGAGATCTGTGTACGACAGCAGAGGACAGAGGATGCTCACACTCTTCCAGGGGAAGTCATTATTTATGCATTAGCGATGTGAAACTAATTGTATTCAACACCACCTCACATGAGCCCAAAGAGCTGACTTGTCATTTGAATTAAACATACAGAGGCATTTACATATACCTACCAAGAATGCTGCAGAAAACCCCCCAAAAAACAGGGTGAGCAGCGTTCGTTCATGCATGAGTGCTCCGATTGAAATTTCAAAACTGACCGCTGTTTTCTCACTGTCATTTCCTGCTATCATAGGGTTTATTGGTGTGATTCGGTCTGCATCGAATTATAGGGCACACTGGGTCGCTTTTGAGTGTCAGAGGATGAAAAAAAAATGTTTACAAGCATTCATGTGTGTAGAAATTGTAATCGATGACCTTATTATAGTGAACAAAGGAAATAAAGCATCACTAACCCTGGAATAGAAAACCGTGAACACCCACGTCTTCCTTCTTTTATCATTTTTCTGGTCTCTTGGCATGTGCAGCAACGAGATATTAATGCAGTGGAGCATTCCAACGTGAAAGTCCTCGTCCTTTTTTTTTTTTGCTCAAACAACATAAGACCCAAGAAAATAATACAGTGGCAATTTTGGCAAAACAAGTATCACAAACTTGGCAGGCACGCGTGTGCAATAGCATTATATCTTGTCCAAACTAGTGGCCCAAAGCTTCATCTGGGCAACGGACTGTGACTGGCAAAGCTCACTGAAAAGAGAGGAAAAAAAGACAATAGGATGAAATGTACTGGCACCAGAAGGGAGCAAGTTTGGCTCTGTGTTTTCTCCCCTCTGTTCCGCCCCCCCACCCTCCGTCATCCCACTTGTATCTCTGTCCTTGTCTCTTCTTCCTTCCCGATGCAACGCCTCCATTTTGACTCTTTCCCCACATCCCTCCTGCCCCACAATCTAATCTGAGCAGCTTCACTCCCCTTTGAACCACCTCACAATTAGGCTTTGAGATGAGTGTTGCCCTTGATGCATTGTCGTTACAACCACTCTGCTCCGCTGGAGCGGTGACTTTGATCCCTTAAATGCTGGAGCTAAACGCCGGGCCGATGCAGTACAGTGTGCCCCTGCTTCATCGGGCACCCCATGCAGATGCGTTCCATTCAGATCGGCCTGACAGCCCCCCCGCCCGAGGCCTGGTGTCAAGCAGATACGGAGAGGAAATCACTGTATCACTCCTGCACCCGCTCTCTAAGAAAATATGGTAAAAAGTATAAAGGAACAAAGTAAATGGCGGCATCAATATTTTAAGCGCTGTCACTTTGGGGGTAGTTCACTTGACACAGACTGTAATCTAGCACTTTACCTGACACACCCTGGCAGGATGGGCCGGATAAACTCTGTGCGGATAGAGAGCGATGTAAGCGGTGCAATAACAGCATCCTTTGAAGATTAGAGTGACTGGTGAGCGCAGTAAATTGCTCTCCCCATGTTCCTTGGTGGCAGAGACAGTTGTAGAACATTTGTCGCCGACCTCTTTGACAGGGAAATGTTAGGCTTTCTTTAGAGGAGAGAAGAAAAAGCCTGGACAAGCTTTCCTTTCCAGAAATAGAGTTGCTGAGAAAGTGAGATTCAAATGTACTTTTAAGTTGTACATATTGTCAGAAAACCCAATAAATGTAGTCAGAGTAATACCCAATTCAAAATATAGAATAGTAATGACAATATTCAGTTGCTGCTGAACCAGTTACCAGGGTTCGATGAGGTTGGATGTTCCAAAGCTACTGCCCTGCATACAGTGTATACAACAATGCTGGGTGCAAAAATGTGGAAAAAAAAGAAAATTACAGTGTAACTAGACCAGTGTGGATTAAATACAGTGTTTCAACCTACTAGTTCCATTTTTTCACATATTAAATGTAGCTTTTAATGTTCCAGCATACAAGTAGCTTAGCTGCCATCCATTAGCATATCACTGGTTTAAGTTTAGCGCAGACAATTTGCTTTTTTCAAAAACACTTACATAAAATCACTAATTTACCCTTTTGCTGTTGACTAGTCACAGACATTCTTACTGAAAAAAGGCAATAATGTTTCCCGCCTTTTTTTCCCTCCCTCTCCTGAATCTCTCTGGCTCACGGTGTACATACAGGGGGCGGAGCTACATATAGAAATGTAAAGTTTGAAGATTTAATTTGAGTCGCATTCATTTTTCCCACAGACAGTGTTACTTGACTCACAGTTGGAGCGCTTCTACAGCTTGGATCCGTACGAATCTCTCCTGGCTGAAGACAATACAGAAGAATAATGCTGTGTAATAATATTTTTTAATTTGATAAAGTGTCTAAGGTACAAAGTACAGAAAAAACTTTTGAGGCAGACGTAAACTATGACTTTTGGCTAATAAACATCCCATCTCCGAGCTTAAAATTCTGGTACGTGTGCTGAAGATTATGCTGTTGAGAAAACTGAAAGCAACCTGCAGCTCCAATCAATTCACTTTTGAATTCTCTGTCAGTTGTGGATGAATTCAACAACTATGTTGCCGAATTTTGTTCGACTCCAACAGCAAAGCTTTTTGAATTTGCTTCTGCTCTGATCCTCACCTCTCTCAGGCTTCTTCTCCATGGCAACAGTGGCTGAGGCTTGTGGGTATTTACAGCTGTCTGCCATGCAAAAATAACAAACAGAACATGACTTCTTAGAAACTATTACTAATGATTAAAACAGTGACATAAACCTACAGGATCATTATAGTTCCCAGGAGAGTAACACTGGGGATATCATTTTAAGAAAAAATAGAAATGGGAATACCGAATTGAGGAAAGCTCTAATTTTTGCAGGCTGATATTCACCCCATATAAATTGAATTCAAACACCAGAAAATATTATTTTAAAAATCCCATTGTCAGAAATTCACATTTTCTATAGCAGTTATACAGACTGCAGGGTTACACTTGGCTTTGATTTTAATGAGTTCACTCTGGAAAAATATATTTTCAGAAATGTTTCTGTTCATGTGCAGTAATGAAAAACCCCAGCATTCAATCCTGTAAAACTGGGAGTTTCACGATGCCTTCTGTTCCAGTCGGGCCTCATTATCTCAAAAGCATGTCACGTCTTTTAAATGTCAGGACATGTTGTTATTCTACAATAAAGTTTTCCAAAAGGACTCTGACCTCATCCAACAAATTCAAATAAAAGCCAACAAGTTCACTTTTACACTGATGCTACATTTTGTGCTGATTAGATGTTAATAAAGCTGTCAGACCCAAGCTTGAAATTGCTTTGGATGTATTATTCTGCCCTTTATTATGAGGTTAAATAACACATGTTTTTAAAATCTGTTCCAAACTTAATTTATTACCTCAGTGTTTACTCTGCTATCTGAGAGAGAGAGAGAGAGAGAGAGAGAGAGAGAAACATAACTAAAAAAAAGAAATCATTTTCAAAAATGATTTTGGAAGTGCTAATTTGTGGCATCTTCAGCTTGCATGAGCACTCAATAATCCTTGCTTCAGCCATAAATTAACTGAAAGCAGAGGCAAAAATGATTGAAGCCCCAGTCGGTTCAATAAATCTCCCGGGCTGAATCCAACATGGCCAGCCTGCAAAGAGCAAAATGTTTGCACGGTTAAAAGACCTGGAGCTGAGAGGCAGTTTGCTGAATTCATAAATTTTCTTTGTTTACGCCTTCAACAAAAAATCCTTGATTACAAATAATTACCCTCAAGAGGCTTTTGAGGCTGTGGAGATGATGCAACAACAGCTATATTAACCATTCCTTTTGATTCTGGACTCATTTTTTTGAAACAACCAGATCCTAGATGTTTGGCGCTCCATGACTTATGACTAATGGATGAGCACTAATTTGACCTCTGAAATATTTACAGAAAAAACCCTTCATCCTGCGACACTTTTATCATCTATAAAACATAAGTTAGAAAGGGAGTCACGAAAATTAAGGCAGAACGAATTGAAAATATCAAACAGTTTTTCGTTTCGTATATGGAATAAAACAGAATGTTTACATACAAACAAAAAGGAAAGACTCTATAGGATTACTTGTTTTGTTTTTCGTATCTCGTAAGCCAAATATGGGCATGAATCGAGGACAGAATTTGGAGCTATTCATCCTGGCTGAAAGCATGTTGTTAACCTCTGTGGAAAATGCGGCTTACAGGAGTAAGCTGTAATAATACAGCAATGCTACAGCAGCAATATGTCTGCTATAAAAGGATTTCACAAATCCAGAATTCTATCACTGGTGCAGGAATCTACACTTTTGAATTTATGAAAGTACTCTCATCCAGGGGAGAGAAAAAATCTTTAACTTCCTAAACGCTTTTTTCCAGAAAAGCCGATGGGACACTGCAAATCCTCGTTTTTGAGTGAACTAAAGTTTGTGCCCAGTGTGAAGCCCAGCCCTGGAGAGTCGCAGTTTAGATTACATTACATTTCATCCAGCACCTGTCAGCTGAGCAAGAGTGTTCAAAATAAAGAAATAACACATTAAGATATAATCAATCATATAAATTAATACATAATGAAACATATAAATGAACCAGTGAAACATGAAATAATCTAATAAATTAGTGAACTCATTGTTATGAGATGTTATTTTATCAGCCTTACTTTTATAATAACAAAGACATAAAGGAGTTAATTTTTCATCAAAGAATTTTTTATTTCAAAGTGCAATTTTCAAAAGACAAAAGACATTTGCCCTCCCACAGATGTTTCATCCAGTCATGTGCCCCGCCTGTCATTACAGGCTCTTTTATTTATTATATGAACAAGAGCTCTACGTACTGTATTTACATTGTACATGGGGTAATTTATTAGCAGAGTATTGCCTACAAGCTAGCTTGCAAGCTAGAGGAACCAACGAGTCGCCACAGAGTTGGAATCCCAAAATGCTACTGAGTCAAGTCTAAGTTCAGTCATTGGAAAGTGAATTTTTGAAATGAATTTGTTTATTTGATAGGGATAATGCATGTTAATGAACATCAGTACAAAATCAGTACAACAATGTAAACCGGACCGTAATATTGAACACCTTGGGTTCTACATTTAGCTGAAACATTGAACAATTAGACATGTCTCTACTTGTAGGACAGTTTAATTCCCATGTTCTGCCCCCTCTGTATGCACACTAACAAAAGAAGAAGACAATACCAAAGTAAAGTCAAAGGCAGACATCAGGTACCCGATATGATATCTACTTTTCTTTCTGAGCTGCTGAGAGCTTTTGTTCTTAAGTGATACTTAACTCTTTCATATGGACTCCTCAACACATTGCTTCCCCCCAAAAAATGAAATTTTTTCTCTTTATTCTTGTCCTCTTCTACTTCCCAGAGTCCACACCATCACACTCGCTCTCGTTTCATTAAAGCGATGTGAATGTGCTTGATGGGGTGGAGACATCGAGGGTAATTGATCATCTCCACGTCCTGGGTACAGTCACACATTTGGCGAGTGAAAAGAGAGGAACCACAGCGCCTCATTGTCAGAAAGACTGGAGCGAAAAGGCAATAGAACTGCTGATAAGAGATTGTCTGTCCTCATTTCCCTTGCCAGTTCAATTGTAGGAAGCTCTGTGTGTCGGTCTGCGGCGCACGGGGGAGCTCAGTGGTGACTAAAGGAGGTCTGGATCCCTATCTGTTAAAGAGAAGGGAAGCGTCGAGTTTCCCCAAGTCAGCAGGTTTCCACAGCAGACGGCGGGCGAGGCAGCGCACTGTCGTGGGCTTTAAGCCTGACGGGCTCATGTCCTGTTGTAATGTGCGATAAATAGTTAACATGCTTGATCTTCACCCCGAGCCAGCTTGAGCCAGGCCAGAGTTCAGCCGACATGAATTAAACATGCCAAGTATTCTTTGCCCAAGGAGAGAACTGATGTTATATACAAATCCTAAGATGACACAGAGGGGAACGACTGATAAATGACAGTTTTACTCTCCAGCATTGACTTTTGCTGAAACATGTTGAAATTTGTCTCAGAGGGTAATGTGACACACAATTTAAGTGATAACCATTCAAACTATGCGGGTGCTGAAATACGATGTGTTCTCTTTTCTGGGCTGCTTTGATTTATTCTGCAGAGGAGCTGCTGAATAAAAAGAAAAGCCAGTGATCTAAAAAAAAGAAAAGAAAGAAAAGTACCTTATTAATGACATCTAGAATTTCTAAAACTGGATGCATTAAAAGGACGAACAAAAATATCTGTGCATGTGAGCGTGCCATGAAGTATGAGCAGGCATGCGTGCCCCTGCCTCCTTTATGGCGTATGCAACCAGCAGGGAGGGTAATGGAATAGAAAAAGATGTGCGTTTATTGACATATTGATTTCAAGGCCTTGTGGCAATGGAAATGCTGTGCATTCCCTAAATTGTATGGACTAAAGAGTAATCTTCCAATTTATAATGCTGCAGGGTGCTTTAAATAGATTTGGCTGAGAAAGAAACTGATGATGACTTTGGGCTGGGTATTAAATTTGAGGTATTATTTGGTCTGAGATATGCAGAAAGCACGGTCAGTGACCACATGGATGATTTCTAAAGTGGAAAGCGCAGAGAGCACATCATGTTCAGTTAATTCCCGTTGTGTGCGTCTGAACTCTTTTGTTGTGCCGTCACCGCTGAGCTACAGTGTCAAGCAACTGTTGCCAAAAAAAAAAAAGAAAAAAAAAAAAAGAAAGAAAGTCTGGCTGGCTGCTCCGACAATCTTTGCCCAGGGGGTGGAGGACATACACTAAATCCTTATTTTATTACTTCAAAATATTGCATTTGCATCACACTGAGCAGTGTGCTCATGAAATATTCTGTTACAGTCTATATGTGTAATCAATATAACCTCACACCAAATAAAAAGCTTTATTGGACTCTGCATTGACTTTCAAATAATGATTTAATCTGTAGCTTTGAAAATATATATTTTTTGAAAACAACGCCTCAATTAGGAAACTGTAGATTTAAATAAAGGGTATTATTTTCTCTGTTTCTGTCCATAAACAGCAAGGCCATTGCAACACCCTGGCTATGCACTCTTTCTTTTCCTGCTTCCCAGTGGCCTTTAGAAAATCTACCTGCAACCACATGAAAGAAGTTACATCTGAAAAGTAGAATAGAACCTCAATAGAGCGCAGACATCCACCGAGGCCAAACAATCCTACACATGTCTGTCAGATCCAGGTTATTATGTGAATCTGCACCAAGTTGTATGAAGTCATAGATCTCAGCAGCAATGTAATATTTATTTACATTATTTTTTGGGCAGATTTTTGCCTTTATTTTGATAGGGACCTCCACCCAAGCCCAAAGCTTTCTGCAAGACAGTCTGAACCCAACATGACACTCAGCCCAGTTCCTGTCAGGTCTGTGTCAGGTTGCTGAATGTAAACTCACTTCAGCCTCTTGTATTTAGTGCATCTTTAATATGTTTTCATCCATTAAATGTGCACAGCTGTGAACATGTGCGGCGTGTTGGTAAGTTCCAGAGTCCACATGTCACCAAAAATACCAAAGGATACATGTGAACCGGAGACGGACCAGCAGCAATGAAATGCACTACCAGCCCTTGATTATGTCAAATTTAGCATGAAGCTCTTTGCTGAAAACCTTGACAAAAATTGCTGAAACTCCCTTAAAATTTTCAGTTAAAACATGACTATAATGACCTCGCTTCACAGTCGACGCACAAGTGGAGTATAAGAAATTTGAGGCTCAGGAGTGCTGCTAGAAACAGAAAAAGGATGACAGCATAATACTTTTCATTTTCGAGGGCCTCCTTCAGTTAAAGGAAAAGCACCATGAAAGTACTTCCAATTGGACTCAAAATCAAGGAGAAAAGGCAATAGACAGGAGCGAGTAAAAGAGTTGAAATTTTGGCAATCAGTGCACTTAAGAGATAAGACTCACAGGAGAAAATGTAGTGAGCATATATAAGATGTTATCAACCATCTGCAGACCTCTCACCACGTCTCCTCGCCCTTCCTCTCTCACTGCTCTTCCGCTCCCTCTGAGCACTGAGGCTGGCGTGTGATGCTTCGCCAGCTCCATCTGATTGCTCAGATCAGATCCAGGCACCGCCAGATGTGACCCCAACCCTGTGTGCACGGGTGTCATCGCGAAAGATGGTGCCAAGGAGGCCTCGCCTGCGTGTTTTGAGGAGGAGATGGCTGGACTGGTAATGCCGCTCTCAGATCATTTTTCAAGCATTTCTTTTTTTTTCTGTAACTAAACTCTTGTTTTCTAAGCTGTAGCTGTTTTTGAAATACTAGATGTGATTTGAGAGGGTCTTTGTGATGCTGCATTTTAATCGGTGATAAAATGACAAATTTCATATTCAAGTCACAACAAGCCCCATAAATAATGGCGGGATCCCCTGGGTTTATCTGTAGCAAGATGATTCATCCATTCTAAGGTGCATCAAAACCACACTAATGGCCTTTCAAATTTTGAAATTCTGACCTTTAATAAATATCCCCGTGAGCAACATCTGTCTATTGTTTGAACGCTGGTGCAAAGATCCAGCAGCCCTCAGGTTCTATCACAATCATCCTCACGGTGTCTGGTACATCATCTGAGATATCGCTTCTGACAGATGGGCACGATCAGTTTCTGAAGAAAAAAACCCAAAAATCTCTCAGTAACCCAACTCGCTTTTCCCATGGCAGTAGTGATAATGTTGCTCATTTACAAGTTCATAGGCTCATGAATTTGCATCTGAACATCTGTCAGCGTCATTAATATGGAGTTCATCTGCATATTTTAATGGGAAGGTGAGTGTGTCTCGATGTCTCACTGATGGTCATTCACTTGCAGTCATTTGCTCGTAAAATGAATGGCTGAGTTTGTTCTCCATGCTACTTATTTTTCATATTTACTCAGCAGCATTATGACAAATTGGAGATTTAAATAATATTATCATATTCATTTATATTATATTTCCAACCGTCTCTGGTGTGAACATAAGTTTGAGATTGTAAATGTTATTAATAAATGTAAGCATGTTCACATACGGTGTCTGATTTGAACAATAAAGTTAAGCCCAGCCGTACAGAGTTACACCAGTCAGGCTTTGCATTTTAGCCCGGCACATACGCAGGTTACAATGCTAAACGTTGCAGATTTACCTCTGGAAGCTCTTGGTTATCTGAGAAGGGCCTCTTGATTTCAGACAGAGGTAGACAAAAGTTCCTCATGTGAACCGACCCAAATCAAAAAGGGATAGACAGCAATGTTAGCCTAAACATTGTTCCTACATACGGACTGTTCCACTGCTGAACTGGGCCTTTTTCTTTTTTAAACATAACCTAAACCCACAAAATGACATACCTAGCTAATGACAAGCTAACTTTTGCCAACGTCGTAATAACAGGTTACTACAGTAGGTAACTAGTGTGCTAGTTAGCTTGGCATGAGTGGCGCCATCTTGCAGTACTATAACCTGTGACGTCACGGGGTTGGTTGGCTTGGCGGTTGAGACAGTGAAATAGTTGAAGATAGTGAAAGGATAGAGACTGAGGAGCCACAGGACAGGAGAAGACAAAAGGGAGGCCACTATTGTATCGCTCCCGAACTGCCGCTGAAACGAAGAGCAGTCCTGCTGCGCTGGTTGGCGACACTGAAGAGAGAGAGCCCACCGATGGGCACTGACTCCAGGGTTTGCAGTGAACATTTTTTGGATAAAGATTACCTAGAGGACAAGATTTTTGAGTCGGGCAAACTAGTTGTTCGCCGGACCAACAGAATAAAGCCTGAAGTTGCTCCGTCTGTTTTCAATTTCACCACCTATAATATTTACGCTACTGACCGGCCTACATACTCTGACAACAGCGGTACAGAGGCATCAGTCCGCCGTAGGGAAAGGGTGCTAAACCGCGCTAGCCAGGCAGGGAACAGACAGGTAGGGCATTTAGCAACCCACATAAGTCGGCAGGTACTGGTATCTGTTTGAGATGAACATCATCATTGACTGCAATAAAGTTCTTCAAAGTCTCTGTGAGAGTCTCTCTAGCTCTCACTGAACACTTCTTTCACTCCAAACAGCAGCAGTCATGAACACCTGATGTCCCCTCACCCTGACACACAGTCCGACGCACGTCACCTAGCCTAAAGGTTTCCATAGCAACTCTGCAGCATGAACTGATGAGAGTTGGGCTGTACAATATAGCAGCCCAAATGACTGTCAGAAAATAAAACCACAACCATTAAAAATACTCGGGCCTGAAAGTATTCACCTAAAACTCACGTCATCCACACCATACATGGTACATCCCTCAGCAAGAGGTCACAGCTGATACAAACTTCGTAAGAAATATTTCTTACCGTGACTCCGTTTCCAACAGTCGGTAACTTCAGACACTCCAGACTTTATACTCCAAACGTTATAATCCACATACGTTATCCAAAGTTCCGTTATCTTCCTCATCATTATCTTGTTTCTTCTTGCAATGCGTGCATTAAAGTTTTTTTGCTAGCTTTTCCTTCACATGGCCCGACTGCCGAAAAGCCGTCATGTGTAGTGGCAAATATAAATATCGTACCCACCACGAACCAACGTAAACGCACAATAATTAACTTTTGGAGCAATTCTTACTTTTTTCAACCTAAAGTGTCTGACCGTCGATGAAGGAAACCGCTGGAGACCTGACTTGTTTTTTTTTTGTTTGTTTGTTTGTTTTTTAACCACACCGGAATTGGCTCACAAAAAAATAAGCATTTTTGATTGGCCGATGTCCGCTCTGCCTGCTCGCTACTGCACTGGTTTTATTCATGACCAACATGACCATAACAATAATAAATCAGCAATATGAACCAATACTAGCGACAGTAGGCAAAATAATATATTTATGCATAAGGAAATGTTTCGCCTTGTACTGAAATTTACGTATTTTAGATACTATGCAAATAGTATAGTCAGAAATGCTTCACTGTCTTCATTGGCCAACGCACCCAACCAACCCCGTTACGTAGGCAATGACGTCACACCAAAATGGCTGCTCGCTAGTTAGCTAGCAATTAGAAATTACTCACTACTAGTGCCAAAAACATTCATGTTTCATTTCCGCTTTAATGTTTGCAGCTAATGTTAGTGCACACAAACACAGTTTAACTTAGTCCTTGTATTGTTGCCCTCTCTCCTGTCTTTCTCTACACTGCCAACTGGCAAAGGAAAAAATGCCTCCCCAAGAATAAAGATATTTTAAGAAATAAACATATAAGCTTTGTACTGCTACAGTTTGGTATATGGAGGGTTACCTATATATCCTAGACTGCTGTTTTATGTGAGGAGTCCGCCTTATTCTCTTTTTGAATAAAGAGCAATTAATCTTGGGATAGTTTGAGCTGTGAAGGATCCATCTGCTGGATCCTTCATTGCCTGCGACTCAAAAGGTGCATTTGAAGGAGCCTACAATTTGACTTCAAATGCAGCTGGATGCAGCCCCTGAATTGAGACACAGCTATAAACTCCTCCCTATATCACAGTTTACTTATACCTCAAACTAATCATCATTCTGCGTCATCACTACCATACCTACAAAGTCAATTTTCTCATCTATCAAATACAGCACTTTTTCATTGTGTGATTGTTAACAGAAAACGTCATGCCATGAACACCGCTGTTTTTTGTTCCACTGTGAAATTTTAGAGGGCATAATATAAAGGACAAATTTTCAGAGTCAGGACTCAGACACTCAAATAAAATGACAGACAGTAAATATGGGACACTACATAATGAATAGGGAGTGATTTTGGACGCTGCCCAAGAGAAATCCAAAGACTGACAGAACTATTAAGCCTGTTACGGCTGCTAAGCTATGATTGGACAATTACTGTTCGAAGGGAGAGATATAGCGTTTCCACTTTGTGGTTTCTCTAATAGATTACAACAGGAACATTTTATTTAGACTGATTTGAAAAGAGCTTGAGTGTGTATTGACATTTTATATTGCTAACAAAGTGTATTTTATTTCTAATCTACCTCTCTCTCCACTGCTGCAGTGACACAATGGCCCATCGCATAAGAGCTGAGTCGGGGTACATCGGTGATATCCTTGATGATCTATCCCTCTGTCAGCGCATCTGTCCTTTAACTGCTGACAACTCATCAACTGAGACAATGTCCTCAATTCTGGGAGGGGATAATCACTGCAACTATATTAACAATTCAACAATGACCTAATACATGACTGCATTATTAAGTCATCATTCTTACTTGGAAAAGTTGGCCCTGTAAAAACTAATTAAACATCTGAAGCAGGCCATTAGCCTGTCAGCCATTGCCAAAAGCCAAATCTGAAAACTCTCACTGTATGAACCAGTTGCACACTAATCCTAAGGATTCCTCTGTGTTCTCTGCAAGGGGTTTAGGAGGCTCTCCAGTGCCATATGTTGTGTGTCATCACCTTAACCAGAGGCATGTGTCTAATGGTGTGTGTGGATGTGTCTGCATGTGTGCAAGTGCTCAGATGTGTTTGCTTGACTGTTTACATGCTGCATGGGTCTTAGATGTTTTGCTGTGTATATGATGGTAAAAGGCTAAGATAGAGAAGCAGGACAGGTGGTCTTTTAATGGCTCACTTATGGCTTGCTTACTCTACTTACCTCAGTGATGGAAGAAAGAACTCTCACTGCGTTCTTTTTCCTGCCGTCTCTAAATTCCCTCAGAGTGCTGTTGTGGGTTTGAATGCTAACTGGCTAAGGGTAAACTCTCTGCAAGCCGCTGGCTTTAATCTACATGCAGATCTCTTTGATGTGCTGTCTTGGGAGCAACGGAAGGAATTACTCAGTCAACCTCAGAGCTCATTGCTCATGGCCAAGGTGACTGCACCTGGATAAGGTGAAACGTTTTCTCAGCGTCCTGTGAACTTGGTCGGTGAGAGAGCGGCTTGTCACAGTCGATCAGCTCGCAATTCAATATGATTGACCCGGACAGGAAATCTTTAAGTTGCTCATGCATGGATGGAGAAGGGGAGACGGCGGCACATCAAAGCGTAAGGGATGCAGATTGCTCATGCATGCTAACATGGCAGCCAAGGTCAGGAGGAGTTGCTAAGTGACTGCTCCCAATCCAGCTGCTGAGAATGAAAGTCGACATTGATTTAATGCTACTGTTAAGTGATTCATTCAGTCTCTGATGTTATAAATGCCAAGCTTTGAAAACTGTTTTGAGAAAAGAACAATCTGCAACTTTTAACTGAGCAATTTGTTTATTCAACATGATTTTACGAGGCCAGACATGATCAAATCCAAACTTCTCCATCTATTTTAGCATTAAAGTTGATCAATCTTGTGTGTGTAAAGTTACAAAACTGTCCTCTTAAAGAAGTGAAAGCAGTGAATCTTTTTGTTTTGGTCCCGTTCCGAAGTTGGAAGTAGTATGATGCTCTTACAGCGCAGTAAAAAGTAGTGCAGCGCAGTGCAGAGGCTGCGGTGGATACATGAGCACACACACTGACACACCATCTCCTGCCAGTAGTCGTGTTTTCTTTAGCCGAGTGATGACATAATATTGTCCGGTAATATTTATTACAAAATCCCATGTAAAGACCAAAACCACCACTGAGTTTAGCAATACATACCACTCTGTGAGCCATAGAGCTCCACTGTCGTCTAAAAACATCAATGAGCCACTCCCATGCACATGTTCCTTAATTACAATGAACATGGTCACAGTTTACTCAGTCCTACATACATCATCCTGCTGCTATACTAAGTAGAGCACCAACTGTGTATTAATCTGCACCTGAAAATAGTCCCTAACAATTTAACAATTTACTCCTCTTTGAGTAACATTTACTTAAAAACAACAGTGGTCAGCTGTTTTATGAAATTACTGAGCCTTTAAAAAAATGAGTCACCAGAGTACACTACAGTAATTATGCTTTAATTATACAGCAAGTAATTTGTGGAATTTTTCTGCCTCGTAGGCTACATAGATGCTTCTCTCTTTTCTGATTGGTGGAAGTTTATATCTATAGCGTGAGAGGAATATCTTAAGCACTTCTCAGGGCTATAAAACCACTGCAAACTAGGAAACTTTTTCCAGTAAAAAAATAACTTAATGTATAATACGTTGTTATTTATAGTCAGTATTCTCCTAAAAGACAATGTTGAAAATAAATTAAAGATGAAGGAAAAAAATACATAAGCAAATATAATATTTATTTATCATATATACACACACACACACACACACACACACACACACACACACACATACATATACATGTTATTCTATATATGTATGTGTGTGTATGTATATATATATACACACATACGTACTCTATATGTAATAACCCCAGTCTTGTTTAGATAAGACGACCGGTTAAAGGTTCAAATTCAAAATATTCATTAATAAACAACATAGATCAACAGCTCTTACTGCAGAGTGATATGTGTTAAATGTTCCCATGCTGTTGGAAATGCACAATTTACAGTTTAGCTATAAGAAAAGCAGAAAATATCCCAGAATATAAAAGAATAAAATTTCCTTAATGGATGAAATCATTTACTAAGAGGCATTCAGATATATATGTACTCAGAATTAGCCCCACATGAATATATTTCTTATTTAAACATTTAGTTTTGAATCTTTATAAACTGATTTAAAGTCAAATCCCACAAACCCAGTCAAGCTTTACAAAAACATGTACATTGTCTCGGAGAGAACACACAGCAAAACATCAGTCAATTTGGGAAAACATTCAGATTCACTGTTGTATGATGAAGTGGAATGGAAATGTAATAATGAAATCAGAAAAAGGAAAACAAGAAATTAAAAACCAGTTTGAAATAAGACATTTGCAGAAGTATTACTATGATATATAATTATTACATATATTTCTTTTAACATAGCCTGTACTATTTGAATCAATAGTTCATACCCAACATTACCTATGTTGACAGGTAGTTAATAAATAATAGATTGATAAGTGTTTTGGCTTTTTGCTTTAGTGGTCTGAATCACTCAAAATTGATTTTTCACCACTTGGCCCCCATCTAATTATGCTAGGTATGTGTTCCTGGTAAACAGAGTGGTGCATGTGTGTGTGTGTGTGTATTGGAGGGGACTGGTGGGTAGGTTAACAATTTGCATTTTGAATGTTTTCTTTCCCAAAGGGTTTTATTATTAACCATAAATGAAGAGATTGTGGTTTAAGCTTAGGATTGAAAGAGGCCTATATTTGCCATGACCAGACACAAGTGATGTATTCATTACTTTTCAGATATCCATGAGAATAAACATAGTGCTCTGTACATAATAATAGCCTCTATTGCACAGTTTGGGTTTATACTTTTTCAATCAGAGTGCCATCAGAACCAATTCAGTGGGGAAGACAAAGGGGTTTGTGGCTGTAGTGTAATTGCTTTTGAGGGTTTATATTCGCGGGTTTTAATGTGATGGTGGGGTTTGTTCATGTGGAGTTGCGGTTTGAGAAGACGACTGAATGCTGCTGAGCACAAAAGCTCCCTCTGCCACCTCTCCAGGTCCAGCAAAGCCCGCTCTGTGCACTGGTTCGGGATAATCAGCGCTACATGCCTCTGCTTCGGCATCCAGCTTTTTGTTTGTCTGTCCCTTCACTTCTCAACAGATGTGTTCGCAAATTAACTTTCCCCTTTTCCCAATTTGCCTCAAACGCATCTGCAGAACCCCTCGTCCTTGAACATGGAGCTTCTTGAGTTGAGTGCGAGTTGCGCCACCAATCTTTGTTGGGGGACTGAAAAGGGTTTATTTCATATCATGCTCCATAAACCAGCACTAAACCTGGAAGGGTGAGCAATCAGGAGGTGAACATGTCGTGGGCCGCTGGGATTCTCCAACATGGCTGCACCTCCAACTCCCCCGGTTTAACACTGAATGTTAAATCAAAGATGGGGGAGGCGGCTATATGCAGGGCTTGAGATTAGTGCCGCAGAAATGATTCCATGCTAATTGGAAAAAGAAACCCTACGACACCTTATAAGCACAAAACCTATTATGCGGCATCATGGTGAGAGAGAGTGGGAGAAATTGAAAATGTGATGAATACAAATGACGACTGAGTTTAAAAGCGAGTGGGCTAAACTTTTGATGGACGGATCAGCGTAATAGGGGATGAAAGTATTCAGAGTGAAAATCACAAAGTAACCCCTGAGAAGCCTGATTTGAAAGCAGGGGGCTCTGGGATATTATGTCATTGGGTTGGGTTGTTTGAGTCGAGCCATTAGGTGGGATAAAAAGGTTGGCCCGCTGAAATCGATGGATGTACCCCGCCTGCTCCGCCATTACAACACCTGACACAAAAGGACAGCAGATTTGAACATTTCATGACCATGCCATCAAAGGCTATTCTTTGTGAAAAGGAGTGGATATAATGTACTGGAGGGAGAGTAGGAGCTGAGAGAACCTTGGAAGAGAAATAGAAAACCATGCCGACAGTGTGGCGGCAAGTAATGGGCAGAGGTTCGGGGTTGTACAGTTAATTCAAGCTGACAAGGTAGGGGATAAAAATGGGTTTCTCCTCTACAGCAAAGTAGAGGGCCAACACTGTCCAATCTCTTTGATTGAGAGGGTATGCACCCCTCCCCTCACCGGTAAAGGGTGAGACAGGAGCGTGAGGGAGGCGCTTTATTGAAGGTGAAAAGTTGCAATGTTTTCTGAGTGGACAGCCTCAAGGGCAGCTGGCAAGAGATTAGAGGATGTTATTAGAAAGCAATGGGCTGTACCTTCCACTCATAATCCTCCCACATGGGAATATGTGTGCGTATCTGTGTGTGCGTATGTGTGTGTGTGTTTAACTTGATGCGATCAGTGACATTACATCCCCTGGACTATAAAAAACATTCCTTACTCCTACGCACAGGTAAACGATTTGTTTCTTTTACTCAAACTCACCTCAGTCTAGTCAACAAGCACTGAACACACCATCTTCAAATATCCACACCATGGAGCTCTCTATAGGACGCGCACTTTGTGATGGTGTCATGTTTGGTACTTTTTGATTATGAATCTTACTAGGTTGTACCTGGTGAAGTTTCTGTAACACTTCTATATATATATATATATATACACATACATACTGTATATGATCACAGATGGGACATATTTGACAGATTAATAAACGCATGTCAGCAAGTAGATATTAAACAACCTATTGAGTCATGCTTAATGCGATTCCTTAGTGAATTATTATAACCTTAGTACTCATTGGGTTATTACTTAAAGAAGCTATTTGTAAGTTTTGCTATCACTACACAGCCAGTGTTATCATTCACACCTGTTTACTTACCAGTCTAGAAGAAACGTTGCAAGTTCAGCATAAAACTTTACTTGCCAAGAGCTGTCTTAAGAGGCGGAAAGCAACGCCAATGTGTACTCTCGTTTCTATCAGATCTTTTCTTCTACTGAAGTTAGCATGCTAACCAGCTAGCCCTGGCCCCGTTGGTCCGTCTTGTCAGTTTCTGATAGTGTCACTGTAGCTTCCATTCTGCCCTGAAGAAGTAGCTGCTCAGAGGACGTATTATAACCTCTTGTATTGTGAATACAACGATGGCTAAAGCTCTTGGCAAGGCTGGGAAGTAAAAAGCTGTTAATGCTAACACTGGCTATGTAGCAATTGTAAAACTTAGCATACAAATAACAGCTCCTTTAATAGAAGAATTCTGCTAAGAAGTAAAACACTGGTAAATTGATAGACACAGCTCAGAGGGTGTATTATAAGCTCTTGTATTATAAAGACAAGGATGGCTGAAGGTCTTGTCAAACCACAATCATCAACACTAGCTCTTGGAGAGAAACCACATTTAGCGGCACAGAAAACATTCAAATAGCCCCTTTAGCTAGCTTTAACAGGAAACTAACTTCTGCCTTGATGACATTAGTTTGCAACTCTCTGCTATTATATCAAATGTTTAATATCATGAGATTGCAGTTATATTCAAAACGGTCATGTCATGTTTGAATTGTTAAAAATAGTAAAATGGAGACTAACGTTTGAATCCCCAAACCACTGAGTAACAGACAGGTGACGCCAGCAATCTAAAAGATCCTGTGTCTGAACACTTAATGCCAGATGTCTACTTACTCAAATGTGTGCGCCTTCATTTGCAGTAACCTGGATTGCTAAAGCCTGGCATCACAAAGGAGTTTTTTTTTTTTTCAGCAAACCTGAAATAATAATGACTTTTTGTCTTCCATTGGAAATTGTCTCCAGGTGCTTTGCCGCTCATCGCCCACCCATGACAATAATTGCTGTTTTCTTCACTGGGATGCTTTGAACAGGTCTCTGAGAACAAGGTCACCCAGGAAGAGAACCTCTCAGTGCACAGTTTAGTGTATTCAGAAGCTTTCATGTCCTTCTTTGAACAGCTGAGGCTCTTTCATTTATAGTTACATTAGGATGTACTTATTACATGCCAATAATATCTCATCATGACTTACCTGCATTACAGAAACCATCTTATCACATTTCTTTTTTCAAACCTTCAAGTAATTTATTCTGTTGTAGCTTTAATTCACTTGTCTAAACTTTTTGCCTGTAAACTTTCCCTCACAAAAACACTCCTTCTGTCCCTTTTGCCTTATTAACATGAGTCAGAGCACAGATAGTTCAGGCAGAAGAGTATAATGAACTCTGCTGAATGTCCTCCGTTTTCTCCAAAATACATTATATATATAAATATATATATAGAAGTGCTGATAATCTTCCAGTCTTTGCGACTGGGGACAGGCTGTGCTGTGTTAAAGTATCTTGTCAACAGGACTTAGAGTTAGTATTATAATATGTCCTTTTCAGTATGCATTAGAAAAGTATCCTTGAATATCTCGTACCTGATGGATAAAGACACAGTGCATTAGTATTGCGAATGAAGCTTTTACATATCTTTAAGTATAACTGTATTTCAGACTCATTTAATCTTCAATACTAAGCCTGTTAAGCAAGAGACATTAGGGTAATCTGTTTTTGAAGCTATGTGTTTATTGAAATAGAAAGTTAATATAGAGATAACTATTCTCCTGGCGAACCACAGAGGAGCTTTAAAATCATGATTGTTTACTGTTATTTGAAGTTATTGTGGCCGCTCACCTGAAACTTGTTTATGCCACACGTAGTGCTCATAGAGGATATGTTTTCATAAAATGTACAGTCTCCAGTTTTAACTGCTCAGTTTACAATACCTGCTCTTTCCTTATGAATGATTTTCTTGAATTTTTGAGTTAATAATTAAAAAGCAATCCCCATAGATATCTATTGAATTTATATCTTACTTACGATATACTGTACAAAATTCTTTCAGGATGCTTATTATTGAACACTGATCAACTGCATATAAGCTCATTATGATGGCGTACAGGTCATGAGTTATTATGGGTTATAAATTGCATCAAAGTCTATGGATGCCTATACTGTTACATTCATAACACAATTTGTATACAGAACAAATTCCATTAACATTTCAAAACATTGACTATTGCACACTGATCAACTGTATATAAACCCCTTATGGTTACATGTACAGTATGATATATGTTCCATTAAAGTCTATGGAAACTTTTTAACTTCCACTAAATTTATAACTCAGCACCTGTTAAAAGAACAAACTGCATTCAGATTTTACTAAGGTCGTTACGATTACATGTGCAGTTTATAAAATATTGAGTTACACGATGCATACAAGTCTATGGAGGCCCTTTGATTCCCATGGTATTGTAACTGTGTACAGAACGAACTCTGTTCAATTTTAAAATGGTGAGTATTTCAGACAGACCTATACATAACCTCACTGTGATGACACTGTCAGTTTGTGTTATATACTGCCTGGAAGTCTGTCGAGGTCCATTCAGTCCCATTGTATTTCTGACTCAGAACAGTACAAAATGTATGAATTGCAGAATAATAAGTCCAATCAAGACTAGATAAGCTCATTATGATGACATTTAGGCCACAATTTTATATTATTATAAATGAGTTTTATAATACATTAAGGTCTACAGTATTTAGGTCCATTAGGACTGATTATATTTTCACAGTGATCTTTGTACATAAGATCATTACGATGACATAAACTGTTTATGAGTCAAATATTGCATTTAAAATCTTATGATAACATGTCCCATTAATGAATGATTATAAGCTACATATTGCATGAAAATTAATGGAGGCCCATTAGGACCTCTTATATCTGCACAGTGATCTTTGTACATAAGATCATTATATAATGTACTGTTTATGAGTTAAATATTGCATTAAAATCTTATGATGATATGGTTATGATGACATATACTATTAATGATTGCATGATAAAATTAAAAACACAGCACCATTCAAATATCAAAAATGTTCAGTGTTGACTTATTGACATGCAGTTTATGGGTTACATGTTGCATTAAAATCCATGGAGGCCAATTCAGGTCTCGTATATTTACAGCACAGTATGTGTATTTAGTACGAACTCCTTTCACATTTCACAATTATGACTATTGCACACTGATCTGTTGTGCATAAGCTCACCGTTTTTAATGAGCTTTCATTGATCTTTTTATATTGGCTATTGTGCAAATATGGTCAATTTGAAAATTTCATCAATAAATGCCAATCAGCATCAATCCACAGCGATCGCATTTATTTTCGTTCAAGAAAATGCTTCTCAAGTTGATTTCTACAAACCCCTTAAGAAAAACCACCTAACCAGTAAACCTTGATAAGGTTTGGACAACCTAAATATATATATTCATATAAATTACTGTACATTTTGATTTTCTATGTATAAATTTGCACCTGTGGAATTTCCAGCTCAAACTCACATCTTATGTATCTTGCATTCATGTCGAATCAAGTGTGTGTGTGTGTGTGTGTGTGTGTGTGTGTAGGCATCAATAAATGTCTAAATCATCTGTCTACCGTGTGTGGACGCATGACAACCACCACGGCTTCCTTCACTGACTGTGATCCACATGCTGCCCATAAACATCTGATCAGTTTTCCATCTCTTCTTCTTCCATCATAACACTGCACTTTGCAGCATTTAAAATTTCAATAAAAACACCACAGCTAATGATCAGCCTTCATCTATAATAAAGCACAAATTTGTCGACATGGTGATAATTATAAGAAATTTAACGGAGGGACTTCACGGGGGAATGACTCGCCATAATTGCAGCAACCATAAATGCATGCTTTATTGCCTTTATAAAGTATTCATGCTCCATGGTTGATGTGCTCAGAATGTTTCACGACAGCAGCACTGATACACAGTGTGACTGATCAGAGTAATAAAACCCAAAAAAAAAGGGCAAATGGAGGATAAATCTAAGGAGTAGCAGGGGTACTGCTTTTTTCAACAGAGCTGAGTTGTTATGTTGTAATTTGAAAGTATTTCAGTTATTCTGTATGTTGAAATGCTTTGAAGAAAACATAATATATCCAATTTTGCAGAAACCTCTCAGCTTTCAGGCAGCCTTTATCCACCCTGAGCTGTCGAGGGAGTGAGCCCAGAGAAAGGAAAAAAGAAAAAAAAGGGCCCTTCAGCTTAGAAACAGGGTTATAAACGTCATTTCTCCAGGTTATTCTCGGACCTCTGTGTAATGACTGTGAAGTCAAACTGACCCACCTTTTCTCCAGTGATTCAAAGCTGGGTGAGGAGTGCATCTCATTTGTATAATTAGTTTACTGAAAAAAAGCCTGCCGTCACATCGCAGCGTAAAATATCCCAAATTAGCATTTAAATTAAGCCACAATTCTTTCAATGTAAAGCGCAAAAAAATGATTCAGCTTCTAATCAAAGTGTTACACGTATTGCTCCATCAAGGAACACCTTGTGTTGGGGACTCATAATTATCCTCAGTTATTATGTGTTATTTCTTGTCTGGGCGAGACGGAGAGGCTGAGTCACTTGGAAATCTGTGACTTTCAGATGGTTTCCGCATTGTCTGATTATTAGTGACAGTAACTGTGAGCAGAGACAGAAATGGAAAGGTTCATCTGACTTGTCTGACTTGGGTCAGAACATGTGCTAAATATTTATCATTTTTCACATCATTAAATTCATACAGGGTATATTTAGATTTTTTCGAATGCAAATACTTCAGCAGTGTTATTTTCAGTTGCGGATTATTCGAGCGTGTAAGTCATTAACAGTGTTTTAATCAGCTGTGGCTGTATTTAAATCATGTCACATGTCAGATATAAAGCTCATTTGACAGTGGACATATGGTGAAGTGAACATATTTAATAATTTATTATCTAATCATCAGTTTGAATTGATCAATGTTTAGTTCATTTTAAGTAACTATTGATGATAAGTGGATATAGAGCTTCTGACTTTGAATGTTTATTGTCACTCTTTCCCTTATTCCCACAAAATAATGTGTGGTGAAAACAGTACGGTTTAGGCCCTGACACAATTTTTTCAATCAGCTCCTTAACATTAGCAAAGTCACATCACATCTTTGTGAAATAGATCAGACATGCAATGCAAGTATATTTGTATAGCATCTCTCAACAATGAGGCAAATAAGACACAAAAGACATTAAGAAAAGAAACACAAGACACACAAAAATAAAAAGACAATACTAACAGCTGGAGAGGTTTTTAACAATGATTGTGTTTCCATTGCAGTTTTCTGCCAAATAGAAGCGTTTATATTTAGCAAAGTCAACAAAAAACAATTGTGAATGGTCTGGTCTTTTTTCCTCTTGTGATATCATTCCAAATAAACATGATGATGTATTTCCAGCAACTAATTGTTGGGATGCTGATATCGATTGCATCCACCACATTAGCCGTTGTATTTTTCAATGGAAGGTATAGACGGCTTCTGGTGCACCTAACGACTGAAAGACAAACCCTTTGTATCTGGCAGCGTCCACGTAGTCTGTAATGTATGTGGGAGTCATGTGTACTCATGTCATGTCATGTCATGTGACCAGACCACGTTTCATTAACCTGTTTTCATAGATCGCAATTTCAAATTGTGCAGTAAGCAGGTGAATGGATACGCGGCAAGTGACTACTCACAAAGCTAGTTTGGAAATTGATGCAGCTGGGAAATATGATAGCACTAGTCATTCTCAAGCTTCTCAGAATTAGGCCATTTATCTCCCTGTGGCAATTTGTTCTCAGGACTGTACATTTCATTTAATAAAGAGAAAATGAGGAAGGAAAAAATGCTCACAGAGCTAAATTGCTTGGGACAATAAGTCCACACACTTTATTCCAGAGGCATATTTATACTATGAGCCCACCTCCTAAAAAGCATGTCTCTTTTATGAAGCAGTTGATATACCAACAGAAGAGGAATACACATACAGTGGCTTCACAAAGTATTCAGACACACACAGTTTGAGAGGCTCTGCCAGAAAGAATGGAATAAATTACCTAAATCCAGGTGTGCAAAGCTTGTACCTCATCCAGGAAGACTCAAAGCTGTAATTGATGCCAAAAGGGGGCTTCTACAAAGTACTGAATTAAGAGTCTGAATACTTTTATAAATGAGAGATTTCAGTTTTAGATTTTCAACCTATTTTTCACTGTGTCATTATTCAGTGTAGATTGATGGGCTAAAATTGCAGTTTTATCCATGTAAAATTAAGGCTGAGTGAAGGTTGAGTCACTGCCGAAGCAGCCTGGGTTTATATCCAGCTTTTGCTGCATGTCATCCCCTCTCCTTCTCCCTGTCTTTCCTGACACTCTCTACTATCTCTGTCAAAAACAAAGTGTCAATGAGCTCAACGCACTGGAACTTAATGAAACACAAGCAAACAGACAAAATATAAGCAAATTCAGAGAACATCTGCATCAATTTGTTACATATTTGATGAATACACAAATATGCTGTAAGTAGCACAGGTAACAATGGAAGTGTTTCCTGGGGAAATAACAAACTGCTGAACTTGACTGGGACGCACTTGTTCAATGAAGTGATGTTAAAGCATTGAGCAATAAGCGCATCCCAACAAAGTTCATCACTTTTTGTGTCTCTCTGTGAACAATGTCGTCTGTGCTACTTGCAACGTGTTTCTGAATTTGCTCGTGTTTTGTCTATTTGTATGTGTTTTCTTAAGTTGCAGTGCGTTGAGCTCTCAGGGCCACTGTTAGTAAAGGCAGAAATTCGAACAAATAATAATAATTGAAAAAACAAAAAAGCAATTAAATCTAAAACAATAAATTGTGCATAAAGGGAAGGGGTCTGAATATCTTTCGAACTTCTGTTGGAACACAGCCGATAAGCTACGATACCTTCCTTCGTTTTGGACTTCGGGTCTCTGTTCCTTCATAGATCAGCATGATCATGACGAATTAGCTGTTGACTGATGGGCCAAATTTTTAACACAAAGAGGAACGTGAGATTCATTCGTTGCCAGACAAACATAGACCACTGTCGATCAAACCCGACTGAGCCTTTTAGTAAATAACTGAGGTTGTTTTGTCTAAACTTTAACGTTGATTCTTGCTTATTTTGTCACAAGCATTTGAGGACTTAAAACCGAGTTGCTGGGAGCTTTAACAGAACTCCAACCAGGTAGGCAGTGTCACAAGAGAGCACATTATATACCCAACCATCTATCCTCCACACATCCACTTTTTGCTGCTTTATAGGAACATCCCCCTGCCTCCTGCACTGTTCACCCAACACTGCTATTGCATGTAAATTTTAAAGAATCAGGCCCATAAGACTCATTATTAACTGACTATAACTGATGATATAAAGTTTAATCTTTAATTATTTTTTCCAAATACCTCACTTAGTAATTTACATGTTGTAAACTATTGAATTAAATTTGTCTCATTTAACAATTTGTTCAATCCTAACTGTCACCTATTACATATCATTGTAAATATATAGGCTAAAGGTGTTTCACAGTTGAATGGGCCATTAGTTAATGACTTTTCCACCGTTAGTCAGTAATGATATCACTGTGGCCATGCCTCCATATCTCCTAAAGCTACAGTTAGGCCTGTGTCCCACGCAGTGTTACAACAGTGAAGAAATCTTCAAACAACTTTTTATTTTAATGCCAGCAATGAAGGCAGAAATTTATATGCCTGCAGTGTCTTTAAAGCTGCTGCAGCCTAGTTATCAGTGCAGCCTCCTTTTCCATCAGTGGTACCGTTTTGGCACACATCACTACATCAGATGTTAAATTGGCCGTCTCTCAGTACAAGCAGAGAGTGCTGTGGAAGTGTAGTTTATCCATCAAATAGTACCTTCAAAATGGCTGAGTATTTCTTTTATCTCATGAAATTACATCTTGGTGAGAAAAGAATTCGGAGGATGCTGGTCTTGAGAATGCGTATAAATCTGACATTAATAATAGCAATTCACTTTGAACAAAGAAGCAAATTGGTTTTGCTGTAAAAGAATGCACGTGGCTATACATCTGTACATACTGTTGATACTGCTGCACAGTGTTGTCATGGCGATGTCAGTGAATACGATTTAAAAGTAATCAAACAAATGCTTTCATATTCAAGCTTAATTCAATGCGATTACAAGCAGCTGCCAAGGGTCAGATCTTCTGTAGGATTTAGAGGTTATAAGTCTTGTTTGGTTTCGAATCTTCCTTGAAAATCAGCAGGGGTGAGAAATAATGAGAGATGCCAATCTAGAGGGACACATGAAGGCTATAGAATGGAGGTTGTTATGACAGTTTTTCTTTTATAATGAATACATTCATTGAAAAACCATTGGAGGCCTTTTAAGTGTTACTCGTTGCACTCCACAGAATAACAGCTTGTGAGGAATGTTTGAATTTGTTCAACAGTAACGAGAATTTTGTATGCATTCAATTGGTTTTATTATAGCTTGATCTCACATATAGATGTATACGGAGATCACACAAACAGGAATCTCCCAGCCCTGGCAATCATCGCTCCCTGAGGCCCTCAGTGGGTGTCATGTAGCCTTGGCCCCCCTTGGCAGCATGCCGCCTCCTGGCAATCAATGCTCATTTTACTCACTCATCCACACCCCTCACATTGATCTGTGTCGCCCTGGACATCCTGCATGCAGGCAGCAACTCAACACCGCTTTTCCATCTTGTCTGGAGCACAGATGGCACACATGGGCTCAGGAGAGAGGACTTGGTGTTCCAGGTCTTTAGTAGAGGGAGCAGGGGACACCGGGAGAGGATACTGGGCAGCACGAGGCCACTGGCAGTGTTAAGCCAGACGGACTAAATGCTAATGCTCCATAACGGTTTGTACTTGGATGGATATGTGGGTGGCTGGGTTAGTAGATGGGTGGGTGAATGGATGGATCCATACACCAGTGCATGGAAAGAGATGATGGATGGAAATCGGGTGCCACAGTGATGAGGGAGGTGTGGCTCCAAAAATCGCTGCCACCATCTGTCTCGCTGAAGAACTGACCGCTACAGTGAAACCACCGCCACCGGTGAGCAGAGTAGAAATTAAGCAATTAATTCAAAGATTGTCCATTCACCCCAACAAAGGTCGGGACCTCTGTGTCAAGTCTACAACTAGTGTTACAATCTATTAAAGAAACAATCATGATGAGGATCTGGAGCTAGGAAGGGTGGATTAGCAACTAGACCCAAGGTTCACTGCGTGTTAATTGTTATTTAGTAATTTCATTAGTTGCAAATTTGTTGGAGAAAATTGCAGCGAGGAAAACATCGTCAAACGAGGCGGGTCCCTCATTATTACATAAAAGGCCTTGCTGTCTGTAGGAACTTAACAGCCTGTAGCTTTATGTGTAGCCATTGGTCACAGGTGCTGCTTTTGATACCACTGTTTTCCACCTGCTTAGGGGACGCCGTAATGATAGTAATTCCAAATTGCACAAACAACACAACATTAATAAAGCAGGAGTTTTTCCTCCCCACTGTCGCCAAGAGCTGCTAGTTGTTTCTGTCTCTAATATTTTGAGGTCTTGATTTTACCCTGTAAAGTGCCTTGAGATATGTTACGTAATTATTTGTGCCTGTGAATTAGAGATTGTTTTCAAAGTGTTGGGGAGGATGCTACTTGTTGAACTGCATTTCCCAATAATGTATTCAAAAAAGAAAAAAACAAACTGCGTAGCTATTTTTCCAGCAGTTAGGTTAACATAGGTTAATGGTTGTTGAGTACCATCAGTGTAAAAGCCTATAATTAAAGAAACAGTCTGACAATTCGTGAAATATACTAATTTGTTTTTTTGCTGAACGTTAGATGACAAGATTGATCATTCTCATGTACAGTAAATATAAAGCTGCAAACAGCAGCCAGTTAACTTAGCTTAGCAAAAAGACTGGGGGAACCGGCTAACCCAACTGTATCCAAGGTTGAGAAAATACCAGCAGCTCAGGGGCTGCTGGCAGTAGCTTAATATTTGGGGTACAGACATGAGAGAAATGTTTATTTTCTCATCTAAATCTGCGCAATAACATAAATAAGCTGATATCCTAAAGTGTAGAACTATTCCTTTCATAGCAAACCTAGTTTTTAAACCATCACTATGTTGGTCTAGTTCACATGGTGCATGTTTATGAATGAAATTGTGTTCAATCAAATTACCGCAACCTATCTTACACGCTCTCCGTATTGTCTGTTGTGTGCACTGTACTTAATGAGAACCTGAAGGTGACACACAATACAAGAACATACACGAACAGAGCAGTGGCTGGGCGGGAGGTCAGCAGGGGTGGACTGCAACAATAATTCAGGCTGGGAATTTGGCTCCATCCCAGACCACCCTCACAAACCATCAGACTGCTGATGTTGTAGGCTAACCCTATTTGTTGATTTAATGAGTAACAGACGAGTAATAAATGTGGCCACTACGTTCATCTGGGAGTAAAGTTTACCATTCCTGCTCGTTATATAATCACTGGCCAAGTTGACGGTTCATTTCGACAGTTGGAAACGACCTCCAGGTCACCAGGAAACGCCCCCGGTTCTCCTTACAGGCCGTCCACCACTGTCCAACGGTGACCCTTTGACCCGAGGCTCACTTACAGGTTGAGATGTAAGTTCATTACAAGAAATAAGCTCAAATTTGGGGCACACAAGTTCCCACTCTAGTAATGAAATCCACCTCATTTCCCATGTTCATCCCACACTATCTCTGTGCTTTGGCTCATCTTTCCCAATTACCCTCAGAGGCAAGTGCTGTGCTGCAAAAATAAATAATAACAACTCATCAGGGTTTTAAAACCTTCAGTCTTCTAAGGTAACACGTCAGATTTACAGTTGCCGTCTTCTCTAACAAAGTCTTTCCGCGACAGGAACAAAACCATCTTAATATGACGCAGCAGATTCTACACAACAGACCATTGATCTGACTGGTGAGCTTGTTGGATTCCATAAACCCTTGGAAATAATGAGCTGCTTCAAACACACAAAAAAAATAGCACCGTGTTCCGCATGACAATGTGTATGCAAGAGAAACCTCAGGTACCTCCAATTCTATTTGTTTGTGTTTTTTCATACTGTCAATTTGCCCTGCTTCACTTTTTGAAGTATGTCTATGAGGGAGAAAGGAGAACAAAAAGAAAAAAAAGAAAAAAAAGATTCAATATTAGCAGAGGCACGGTTCAGTCAATGGGCAAACTCCGAGTTGCCATTTCAAATGAGGTCACTTACTTCCCTTTGGATTCTAATGACGTTTATTGATGTCTTTAATAAGTTTTGCCTCTCTGTTGGGTATTAATGGACAGTGTGATTCCGGGCGGGGCTGCCGGTGCCAGGAGAAACAGACGAGCAGACGAGGCAGGGAGACAGATGGGGAGAGCGCGAGACGGACAGAGATTGAGAGAGAGAAAGTGGAAGAGATCCCAAGAGTTCAGTCATACTAATCCCTTTGGCCGAGAGCTGTGAGTCAATTATTCTTCATTTGTCTTTTATCTTGCCACTACTGTCTGGGAACGGGGCTCCTCCAAGGCTTGTCAGGCGCTTATTGATGCTGTCTGGCCTGAAGGGTTCACACAATTCTGAAGGCGGGACCAGAGACGTGCGGGGTCCGAGGGGGTAATTGTGTCAGGAATTGAGGTTGGTTGCTGAAAAGGTACATGGTATAAGGTTGTTAAAAAAATGACATGAGATGGAGCTATATCTTAAAACTAAAATAGAAGGGTCATACAGGGCGCCTGGCAGTGTTGCAGTTTTGATAATGTTGGAATTTATGGGAGTGAGCTGTTTTTTGTTTGGACAGGACACAGTGGTAATATTGAACACAGCTGCTCCTGCTGGACTGTTTAGCGTCAGTATATGATCTAATAGCAGGAGAAATGTACAATATATTATATATCAGTCATGGTTCGGATCAGATTTGACTTCCTGCTGAAAAAAAAAATACTAAGAAAAACTGATATACTGTCTGTCTGTGAAGTATAAAGCTACGGCCAGGAACAAAGTAGCTTAGCTTAGCATAAAAACTGAAGCAGGTGGAAACAGCTAATCTGGCTCACTATGTAAAGTTGCGGTTTTGCAGAGAGTTACACATGCTGGAACTATTTCTTCCTGGGCGTAGTGATTTCTGGAGTCTTTGTTGGTTACCTCATTGTTACAGCGAGACTCCAGAAAAAGGAACCACATCTGAAAGAGTCAAAGCACGAATCTTCCTGTAAAAACAACTTGTCATTTTTACATTTTTGTTTGATGTGTGGATGAAACCAACAACTCAGAACATGTTTGTTATCTTAAGCGGTGCTGGGCTTTGGGCGGACCCTGGCTTTCTGTTTCCCTCTGCTTCCAGTCTTTCCACATGGGGAGGGGATGGTGGTAGATGGATGGGTCAACAAAACGTCAAATTTTAACAGCAAGACAGCTGTTTGTCTCTGGCCTCCAACCAACAGTGTTTCCAAAGCATGGCCGCGAACGCTCCATAACCTTAGCCACGTGTTTATTATTGTCACCGCAGCATTGACAGAAAACGCCTCTGTGTGTTGTTCTTGAGGACAACAGTATATGTTGTCATTTAATCCGGAGCACTGTTTTTCCTCTGCATGGCTTCAAGTAGCATTTACATCATAATATACTGGAAAACCTTTAAAACCTGAACCAACATCAAACATCGTTTCCATCACAGATTCTTTTTAATGTGATGTATTTCTCTCGTATTTCTCTCCCTCTGTTGAATCTTCTCGTCTCCATCTGTCTCTCTGTTGTCATGAGTGTGAAGGTTCACACACACACACACACACACACACACGCACACACACAGACACACATACATGTCCCTGGTCTGTCACTCTAAGAAAACACCTCTTCATAATTTGCCCCGCTGGCCGCGAGCGTGACAGGTGAAACAGATGTCAGAGCTGTCAGAGATTCAGAGACACGGACTTTATGCTCAGTGTGTGCCACTGGAAATGTGTTGATCAAAGCATTGGTCTTAAAAAAATCCTCCACAAGGGACTTGTGTCAGTTCGCTCTACAGCAGTATGTGCTGTGGTCATTTATGGTGGACTGTACGATGTCACTGAAGAAGTCAAACTGCTGTTGTGTTGCAGTTTTATAGGAGAATAAACTAACTTGTGCTCGTAGTGCAATGCATTAGTTCCAGCCGGATCATATCATGTTGACATTGGCTGCTTAAAAATGTATTTGTTGTCTGGCTGTGGACATGAGAATGGCACTGGTCTCAGTGGGTGAGCAACACAATGACGAAAGTCTGTCACTGTGGCCTTGGGCTGATAATGAGGCTTTAAATGATGCAGTGTTGGTTTGTATCAAACCTGCCCTAGTTAACCTTTAAATGCTGCTTCATATACAGCTATAAAGGACATAACAAACCAGCGTGTCAGTAACAAATGTGCTGATTTCCTCCAGGTCAGCATGTCAGATCTATAGTCTGGATGTTGCACATTTCATCCATAGCCTTTTTGCTTTCTTTTATTCTAACCCATATGACAACACGGGACTAGAAAGGCTAGTTAAAAGGGTGGAAATGCTGGCTGACAGACAGCCAACAGTGTGATGGTGGGAGAGAAAGGAAAGACAGAGAGAGAGAGGGAGAGAGAGAGAGATGCTGCTATAAAATACCTCTTTGATGCTTCAGTACAACCTGAGATGAAAAGTCTGGTCTTTCATCTCCAGTTTTTGAGAGAAATACAGATGAAAAGTCTCCATCTTTGACATCACTGCAATTATGACTGTTGACAAATCTCGGTTTGTGTTTGTTTTTTTCTTTTTTATGCACAATTAATTAATCTGCTGCATTTCAGACTTATTATCCTTGACAGACCTGATTTTGACAGAATACACACACTCCCATCACACCTCCTTCCTCCTGGTGCCTTAACAGAGACGACAGTATATTCTGGGCGAGGTGTTAAACATCAGATCGGATGTTACAACTAAGTAGTCATCAAGAAGTCATTCGAAACACAAATTACTTGCTTTCATTCGGCTATGTTTCTTAATACCGCTAATTACAAGGTTTCTGTCTTATATTACACGGCCATGTTCACACATCTACATCGTTCCTGACAAAAAAGAAAAGAATTTGGCTTTACAGGCTCAGTTACTTCACATTCTTGTTCCACAGAGTGTGTTCGCTTTCTTCTGAGCCATGACGACTAAGTCTAACCTGAAGACCTGATGGAGGCAGAAACAAGGACTGAACTCAGATGTTCAGACCGTGATAGACAGATCCCGCCCCAACATCCAGAGAGCTCCTCTCCCACACTGAGAGGAACCAGAACTCTCTGTGTTCAGGGAAACTTAAAACACAAAGTGATGGGGGTGGACTTAGAGCAGAGCTCAGGAAGGTACCGCAACCTGTTTCTGTTAATTACATTACACACATAATCTCAAAGTTAGCTAAGTGAAGTGGTGAGAAACAAGAAGGAGGGTGTCATCACTGTGCTGCCTCAGGGATTCCTTTGCTCCTTCCAAATAAAACTAGTGAATTTACATGAATTGTTCTTTAAGTTTCTCTTGAACCTCAGTTAAAGAGCTTAATTGTTGAGCAAACGACTGTACGATAGTGAAACAGTAGACAATGATAACTTTATAATTCTAATATTATAGTTATCTATAGTTGTAGTGTCTTGTCTTGTTTGTTTTGACAATCTAGAAGGAAGAGAAAAGGCCGCTCAGCCAGGAAGACGATCCGCGAGATTCTGCCAAAAGTCCACCACAAAAAAATAATCTGCAACCAGACGGTTCATATTGGAGACTGACGTCTTTGGAGCAGACACTCAGTGGCCGAGCCCAGACACTGTTGTAAAAATTGTGAGCACACTTGTGGTGAAATTATTGGAACTAGCAGCTCATTTTTACATCTTTAAATGTCCTGAACTACAACAACAACAAAAAACAAACTAGCTGAATGACATCATATGACATTTGATGAAGACAAGACATGGAGCCCAAAAAATCTATAAAATCCGGTCTGGTGACTGACCATTTAACACATACTGTGAGTTTCTAAGAAACAAAGTTATTATGTAACGAGAGTCATTTACAAATTTACTGGTAAAGAAAGTGGAGCTACAGAACTTTGTATGTTTCTCCAAACCTCCACACAGTAAATAACATAAGGAACCATTAAAGAACAAAACAGTATGTAGTAAGCAATTAATTATTGCATTGAGAATTAGTGCAATATCATAAAACAAAATAAATAATTCTATTTTTTAACTGCTTGTATAATATTTAAACATTTCCAGAGCCATTTTCTAGTTATATTAGGGCCTGCCTTAATATTTGTGCTTCCTTTGTGTTTGTATAGGATAGTGATTGATACAAGGTGGTAAACATGGGCAGGAATTCATAATATGCTTTTCTTAGATCATTATTTAATTAAATAAAACTCTTAGCATTTTCTTTATTTGTCATTTTTTAATTGAGTAGCTCTTTCTCGCACTTATTTCTTATTAGATAAATGTCTGTAAATGTGAATCAGAAAGATTACATCAAGATGTGATACCAGCTATCACTTTTATTTCCATTCTATTTACTTTGTGTTTCTTTCTGAGGTAAAGTGGCCTTGGGTACCTTGAAATGCGCTATGAAAATCTAAGTTATTTTTATTTTTATTTTTTAAAATTATTATTATTATTATTATTATTATTATTATTTATTAGCTATATCACAGAAGATGGAGTAGCCTGTGGTGATGTTTGACTCTCATCTGTATCTCCCAAAATCAATAATTCATGCTACAAACATTTAACATTTCAAACATCAATCATTTATTTACAATACACTGAGTTAGGCAGTACGAGTCATTAGAAGATGGTTTTCCCTAAGGAAAACAATGGATCTGAAGCATCCACTTGGACGTGGTGTTTTTGAGCCTCGTTGTCGTAACTCTCTCATCTTCAAGGCTCTGGCTGAACCGAACTTTCTAAGCAGACACATACAGGCTATTTTTTATTTATCATTATTCATTTTAGTGGATAAAAACACCTGTGTTGACATCACATGCTCACACACGAATCAGTATGTGCACACTGAAAAAATTGTGTGTGCCGACTTTTTAACTTTCATCGTATATAAGTTCATACTTTTTTTTCTGTAAAGAACATTGTAACCGTGATAAGGTTTTCGCAAATACCTCAAAACTGCTCTTAAATGTCCTTGTTGTGTAAATCTACTCAGATACTTTCCACTAGTGGTTTGAGGTCAGATAACATCAGAGGGGGCAAATCAAAGGCCACAGCTCCTGGATTCATACAGTAAGTCTCTAAAGTTGAAAGTTGGCAACTGTCATTTCTTTTTGTCCAATCACAGCAGATTTATTTATAAAGTGTTTTTCAAAAAGCACCAACGTGTCTCATGTTGCCATGCCTACAATGCACAAATCCTCCATAAAAAATACAGTATAGATCTATTTTCAAAGACCCGCTGTGCAGCTTCAAAGGGAAGATGCTATATGAGAGCAATGATGTGTTTAAATGAGTCATGAATGGGACAGACCCGACGTAACATGTCATCATGACCGATGTCATTCTAAATTTGGTTCTTATTAGTTGTGTTCTTCAAGGCACAGACTGGGATCCAGATGGAAAAGGGGTCACACAAGAACCATCCAACCAGCAGAACTTTAAATAGAATCAGAATCTGGGAGCTCTATCTGAGAGTATTTTAATGAACAAGAACAAGACGACGACTAAACATGACTTCAATGTTTTTTGATCCTGATGAAGGCGATTTTTTTTTTTCCCATCAGTGAACATGACGATAAAACAGGCCTTGATTCTGCAACATGAAAAGTTGAGAAACATATATCTACACTGCAGCTCACACAGTGTGATTATATATTGAGTTAACATGGGAAACAATTAAGATCATTTGAATGAAGATGTGTGACGCCCTTCCCACTGTCTTGGAGGTTGTCCTGGCCAATCACAGGAGGCGATCAGCTGCCATCAGAGGGTCGTCAGCTGATGTAGATCACCTGGGCCTTCCACACTATAAAAGTATAAAAGCTCTCTTTCCAACTGCTGAAACCTATTAGAAATTGGAGTAGTGTCATATATTGACATATATGTCTAGCCCATAAATATGTATGCTTAAATTGTTGACACGTCTTGCATAAATATATATCCATCCCATAACAACTATTAACAAATATGGTTGCAACATGTCATATATGATAAATATTCATAATTTTTTAACACAAATTTTACTATGGGTATTTCATTTATGTTATAAATGTATATCTTCATATATCCAGAGGATGTGTCATAGTAATATACACCCCCTTACAGGTGACATATATGGCATCACTCTTGATATAGGGACATACAGTATATGTCATATAGTGCTTTTCTATTGCCACAGCCCATTGCTAATATCCCTTATTTTTTATTATAATAAATTGTTTCTTTAGGGTAACCTTTGCGTGAACTCCCTTCTTCAGCCAGTCTGTGACAGGATGTTACTATTACCTTTGTCTATATATTAATTTTTGGATCTCGAGTTCCTGTCTCTTTTCCATTTAATTACCAGGCAGCTCACACACTGTGTGTTTTGTTATGCTATTTTGAGAACAATATCTTTCTAGTATTCTTTTTTTTTTTTGCGAGACTGGTTTCCCTCCTTTATTGTATCCCACAATGAAGTATTGATTTCTCCACTCAAACAAAGCAGAGAGTTAGAAATGGGTATGAGCCAGTCACTGTGGGAGTTAGCTCATGAGGTTAACCTTTCTGTATGTTGGTCTTTTCTAACCCCCTTTTCTCTGTGTTAAAAAAAAAGCCTAATTGTTGAAGACACATAGAAGTCTGCCAATTATCAGGTATGACTTATGACTTTCAGATTTCTTGATTTGCATGAATAAGCTTCAGGCTTCTCCCCTTTGAAAGTCACAGCTCACAGCCTTTTGTGTTGTGCAAGCCCGGCAGCGGTCGAGTATGCAGCTATCTGGACATGGCAAACTCAGTCAGAAGTGTGTCCAAAATCTGAGTGTTGTGCACCACAACTTTCCATTTGCTGCGCCCATTATGGTCAGTGAGAAAAAGAAGTATGAGCGTGTTATGACTTTCAATGGGGGAAATACAAATATATTCCAAATGCCAGTGGAGAACCAACAAAACAATGAGTGATAACTCAGTATCATCAGTGTTGCTGTTAATGATGATCCTCTCATCAATTAAAGTACATTTCCCATAAACCCCGTTGATTCCTGCCACACAGAGGATGCTGCTAATTGTGCTTCCTCTCCCCTACTGTACCTGGCAGTGCTCCACGTGTTTGTTTTGCATTTCGCTTAGGAGGATAAGCAGGTTGGAAGCGCTTTTTCTCACAAAGTGAAATGGTGTGAGGAAAGCCGGTCCTCTCGTCAGTGGCCTCCTCTGCTGTAATAACACTAATGTCTCAAAATTAATGTTGCAATGATTTATTGATGCTGGTATATGCAGGTCTATGTATGTACAGTAGCCCATTTAATGTAAATCAATCAATTAGCCGGTCAATTAAACATTCAGTCAGTGACATTTATATTCTTTTTTAACTTTAAGTGTTCCTGCTTAAAAAACAAAATATTTACATGTGTAATCTCCAAAAATTAACATGATACTGATAAAGACAGAGGCTGTGTTTGTTGCGTGTGTGTGTGTGTGTGTGTGTGTGTGTGTGTGTGTGTGTATGCGCGTTTGCGTGGTAATGTCAGCAAAAAGTCCATCATCTGTTGAAGAAAGGTGGTATAAATACTTTTAATCCTGACATTCAGATATGTTTATCATCAGTAAAGCTTGACTGATGTTGCACAGGTATCACTTTTATCAAAGCCTCGCACCTTCGAAATCATGTGTGACTTGACAGCAGCTGACGCGAGGGGCCGTTTCAAAAGTGCGCGGCCAACAGAGCTTTCCAAACAGACACTGAACAGACATTTCAAACAAACCTTATTTTTCATCTGTACCTGCTCCCACTGCTCGTGTATGGAAGCAAATGACGACCATAAAGCTTCTTTTTCTCATGAGAAACTGAATATGACATTTTTTTTTATCACAACTGAATTCTGAAATAATATTTAAAAAAACTAACAAAAACTAATCAAAAACTACAGTGTTCAAATTCATTAAGTTAAATTGAGATATAAATTTTCACGTCAAGTCAAAAAATTGGAAGTACAGACATTGAAATCTACATCCAAAAGAACCTGAATTGGGCCTGAATATAATCTAATATGCTTTTACACCAGATCCTGAGGTGAAACTAAGTGATGTGCAACATCAGTCAAGCTTTATGACTGTTATTTGCTTCCATATACGCACAGTAGCAAAGTATGCAGTATGGCCCATTGAGCTGTAATGGCCCACTTGTCAGAAGCTTTTCTCATTTGTGATGATAGACATACGCAATATGGCTGAATGCGATTCTGACTAGTGTTTTCCTAATTTTAAACCTCCACGTTCACAGGCCATTAACACTTACACAGCTTAGACCTACTTTTTTTCCTTTTCCATGCTTTATTATTTGATTGTTTTGCATATATTATTGCATAATGTTGTATATTTTGAGGGCAGATAAAATTGGATATATTGTTTATGGTCATAAGGTCTCATCGGCTTCGAAAGGGCCACACCTTCATAGGCCACGTCTTCAGGAGGATGCGGCCCCTGGATTGTGACACAGCTATATTTTTAGATTCATTGTGACTTCCACTTCCTGGAGATGCTATTATCGCTGATGTCCTTTGCAAATAAACATCCACAGATGCCTGACAATCAAATTCTTTAATCTAATAATACAGTAGTAGTAATATAGTTGTCTGTAAATTCATGGGGTGGGTACTTTGCAAACAGGAACTATTAATATCTAATTTGCCATACTTTTGATGGTGTATATTTACCAAAATGTAAACAAAAATAAAGGGGTCACAGTTGTCTTCATTTTGTCTGAGGGGGGTTCACAGTGGGGTCCAAATACAGCTAGATAGATACACACCTAGTATGTGTCAATAGCTGGACAGAGAATTCAATATTGGCTGAGTCTGTGTGTGTTTACCTGATGCACACCATTTCCTGCTGGTTGGAAAGACATGAGGATGGCAGCATCTGCTTTCTGGCCTTGGTCTCATTTTCACACACACACACACACACACACACACACACACACACACACACGCACACCTCAAGCACTGTACCATAATTCATAATGAGAAAAATATTAAATTGGACTTATGAGGAAGGCAGCGCTGGTGTTTCCGGCCAAGTGTGTCTCTTAAAAGTGCATCAGCACTCATTTGATTGTGCTTAATGGCCTTCGAGGAAATTTGTCCCCTCGCCATTTTGGTCACAGCTTCGGAAAAGTGGTCATAATAGACACAATTAAGACATGAGTGAAGCTGGACACACAAACTAACATGCACACAGATGTTCTGTGTCTGCCTGTGACGCTGTTCTTGGAATACCATACAATATATCGTTCACGGTTTGACTGAAATTGGCTACAAATATGATTCACGGGAAATAGCAATAAGTTATGATTAAAAAATGATGGAGAACCCATCCCCCAATTAGGACAGAGATTGTTTCCAACATCTGAAAAGATTGGCTGAAAGTACTCACCCGCTGATGTTCCAGACATATGTGAGCGCTGCTCTAAGCCAAGGCCTGCACAGACTGAGGCCTTGCATTACTGTTGGCTAAAAACTTTTATCAGAGTAGTCAACTTTTAATGACTTGAAAAAAAAAAAAAACTCTTTATTTTACACTGGCAGCCACATAAAGTTGCACAGATTCCAGTTGCTTTTTGTGTTATCTTTTCTACCTTATTTAGCATATAAAATGGCTGTATAAGTTTTAAAATCAATTCAAAACAAGTACAATGAGGCCAACACTGACTTGAAGTGGTCAGTGGTCCCATTGAACAGAACTATAATTATCTACTTCTCCATCTGGTCGTGTGGCCTCCTGTGCCAGGAGTGGACCTCCTGCTGTCTGCTGTCTGAGCTCGGCCAAACACAGCTAAGCTTCTCAAATGAGGTCAAAGGAGCGGTCTTGGCACAGCTTAAGATACAGCTTGGACATTGTAGTTTTCAGCAGCGTCCGTGTTGGCCAAATAACTCCGGTCCCATAGCTCGGGCTGTAATTTATCATAATTTGTTGTGATTATTTTATTTATTTTCTTTTTTTCCGGCGTGTGCTGATTACACACATGCATTGTGTTGTTGACAGCGCTGATGTTCTCCAGCACGAAAGGTCCAAAAGCAGACTGCCTTTGGCGGAAATGTACAAACCTGTGGATAAAAGGAAGTTATGTTTTCATAGGTCGATGTGTTCATGGACAAGGGGTGCACAGATGCGTGCATGCTCAGCTGGTATCAGTTAAAAGTACTCCACTCCACTGGTTTAGCACTTTATTCCACATATTCTTCTTCCTTGTCAAAACGTAGTGCCGACATTACCCACAATGCAACCTGACCACCAACACGGCAGTCAGAGATTTAGGTGTGTTATGCTAGTAGTTTAGCCGGGAGTCCTTAGCGTCAACAAGAGGAAAGGGCTACAGAGGTCTGGTGAGATCATTTCTTTCTAAATCCACACCTTCAGATTTTTTTTTAACTTTCAAACTTGTCTTCCTACCCAACTAGCCCCGACTCAAGTGACATCACCTGAGGCAATTTATTAGCCATCTCCCTCTGAAGCCACAAAAGGCTTTATACAACTTTTTCACATCTTCAGTAGCACAGACTTTAATGTGTAAAATCGGTGGAGTTGTCCTTTAATAATTTGCTCCATGTTTATCAAAATTAAAATTTGTACAACTCAAGTTAAAAGAGCTCCAGCAGTTTAAGTTGAGAACATCCCAGATGACTACAGTACAGAAACAAAGTTAAGGAAAAATATCATTATCATATTAAAATATCATTGATAAATAATTTGTTAGCTAAAGCAATATACATAATATAATAGTCAATATTTATAATTCATTGTTGCTTTAGCTCACACAATCTTGCAGCAATCAAAAAGCAATCATATGTATTTGAAATCGGTAAATAGGAATTAATAAATATGGATTCATTAATAGGAAATTGGCTCAAATGGAAACAAAAAGAAAACCAAACGAGGGCAGGAGAGAAATGTTGCGGCTAGGTGCATCACAGAAAACATTCAATAAAGAGAATATAGCAACACAAAATGTAAATCAATGCCAGTTTAATTCTTGTTGTTTCCTACAGATTGCAAAAAAAAAGAAAGTGGTGTAGCATCTGTTCAAATGTTCAAATCAAATGCAGGTAATAGGCTAAAACAACCATATTCTGAATTATGCATATTGCCTCAGGGAATGTATTATTTATCATGATCAATGACTGTACAGTCAAACCAAAACATGTCTCAGAAGGTGTTTCTTCTACTGCTGCCATCTTGGATCTACTCGTAACCAACCGATGTACGGAAGATTCAAAAAGCATGAATTGAAATAAGAAAAAAAAAAGAAATACAACACAAACTGATATATATATTTGCCATTTTCCATTTACTTTGTCATAATTTGATGTGAATTTTAATACCACGTTAAAATTGATCACAAAATGTATTGCATTTTATTCTTTTCATTTTCATTGTCCAGCAGTAAATAGTAGACCTGTCAATATTAAATGCAAAGCACTGTCATCAATTATCATGAGCTTTTTCCTTAGACGTATTGTCTGTGCTAAAATTGGCTGAACTTAGTGTCACTAAAAGCATATCTCACCTTTATTTCTTTGCTTGATTTGTTTTTATTTAGACATTTAAAATCTCAAAATACATCTCTTAAATTTAAGTGCATATTAAGTTGTATGAAAGATTAGATTTTATTCTTTAGTTTCTGAGTAGGAGTAGAAGTGGGAGGCTTTTATTTTTACTTTTACTTTTCTTTTCTTTCCAAATCCAAAGTCTCGCTCGTAGCAGTTTGATGAATGCAGACCCTGACTGAATTTTTTGTCCATTGGAATTTCAAAAAAAGTTTATCCCTGCGTGCACCTACAGCCTGCAGCCTTTCCCAACCCTACTACTGATACACTCAGCCTGTAATTGCTGTTTACATGTAATGTAATATATTGAGACTACAAGGAAGATTTGTGTGTATTGTTTAAGCTGCTCGCATCAAAAGACAAAACCACTACATCTTACAAACTAAAGCTGTGTAATATTCCCGCTGTTTAAATGGTAGCCCTGTGGTGCCATGTTTCATTTATACGTAGCTGCGAGCGCTTCAAGCTGTTTCACTGCATGATGCAACTGGACGTGCTCACAAACAGTTTCAGATAAGTGAGTGTTATGCCGTCCACTCTAGAGACTCAGGATTTTACACAAGTTTGGATGCAACCAAACACATGCGCACACGCATACGCACATGCACACGCACGCACACACACACACACACACACACACACACACACACACACACTTTTGAGACTAGAGCTCAGGGCAATCTCTCTCACTCTACATAAGAGTCAATGTTGTTCTTCAGTCAGTCAGTCATTCACTCAGCAACACTGTTCAAACAATCAGCCTCCCTGTCCAAACATGTTAATCCACCTACTTCATCTTTATTCCCATGGACACTGGCTGCTGTCTGCCACGGCACACCCACTTTCTCTTAGACCCACACACACACACACAAACACACACACACACACACACGTACAGATAGGAGTGTCAGCAGCATTAGTGAGCCTCTTCAAACAAATACCCTCTTTTTGCATATTCAAGTGAGACGCAGATCAGATAACCCTGCAGGGACTGCACATGATGTGGGGAAAAACGGGTGGATTTTCTCATTGGAAGTAAAAATAAACAAGGTTGTGGGGAGACTGTCGAGCTCTGGGGTTTTTGTTCCATGTGTTCTTGAGTTTGTCTGGAACCAGTGAGAAGACATATTGGAGCACAAGTGTATCTTTTACATGAATTAATACTTTGGCATTTATTTCTGTCACTACCCACACTGATGTCACGTGTGCACAGCTCGTTGTTACTTTTACTTTTGTGCACAGACTGCTAACATCTGTTGTGCTAATGCTGCTGTTTGTATATAGGCAGCCAGATGTATTGTAAGTCATTGGAAAGGGCTGGCGGGAGAGGCCGTTATCGGCCACTGGTTGTAAAAGAGACAGCTTTCTTTTGATACCACATTCTGCTTGAGTGATCAATAAATTTTATGCACATTTCATATTGATTGTCGGTGCGTGTAATTTGTACTGTAGTTGAGGAGAAGCACATTCAGGAGATGAATGGGGTCAGTTATTTTTCATATGTGAAAGACACTCACTTGCATTTCATGTAGGGAGATTTACAGACAGTAAAGCACTTCGCAGTCCACATACCGACATTTAAAAAACAGAGGGATTGATTTCTAAGTGCCTGGCTTGAGTCCATAAATCTGTTTAGAAATCACATTGAAAAAGACGCTCTGTTCAGATGTTTCTTCAGTGTCAACAGTATCCAGGTGGTTGTTGTCTGTGCAGTGTGAACAGGACCGTTAGTAGCCAAAGCTGCTAATGTAGATTAGCAAAAGCATAAACAAACAGCTAAAAGAAAAAGGGGTGTAGATGATTTTGAGCTCGATATTTAGACATTTCGCAAGATTCATCCTCGATAACTTTTCATTAGTTTACACGATTAGTTGAGCAGTGGATATGATATAGCTTTACTCACTGCGGAATACTTGGTTTTCATTTTGGCGCCCATGTTAACTCCTATTTTTCATGCATGACGCGCACGGTTCACAGCAAAAAGAGACACAGAAAAGACCTGTTGTTCATCATATTGATAAAATACCAGCAACATTACATTAACATACATTTTCACTATAGTTCCTAATGTTTAGGCTGAATTTTTTTTTATTTGCCATTTTAGCAGTTGCATGTGGAGACAGAGGCATTTTAGAGATGTTTTCTGTCAAAATAAATCAGAAATTAATTTATAAAAGAAAGAAATCCAACTTTCAAGTAGCCTTCAACCTCAAATGGGAGCGTGTCTATGTTCCCACAGCTCTATATTCCTACAGCCCTAACCCTAACCCTAATTTTTTTTAAATTTCTGTGAAAAAAAAGTTCTAAGAAATGTGGGAACATAGGGCTGACCCCCCTCAAACTAAGATAAAGATGTCAGGAGCAGCGACACAGCAGACACGCAGCCAGTGTAAACACGTGGGAGCCGCAGCAGTCCACTGACGCATCCGTCACGCACACGCAACACAAGCAGTGTGGTCATGGCGCAGGTTAGGGATTGTCTCAAAATTGCATGTAAATGGGCCGAGGGATCTTCTCAGATTCTGTGACTAGCATTCTCTTCTTTTCATCGACGCTTTATACCAAAATATATGAATCTGGTTATCAACATTTTCTTGTTTTTGAAAAACTGTAACATGACCCAATGAGATTTCTGGCCCATTTCCTTTCAATAGCTTTCTCATTTATTCTCATGGACACTTTAAACTAAATTTATTTTCACCTGGAAATCTGTGTGTTTTTCCACTAAACTCCTTGTTTTATTTTCACAATTGATTTCAACCCTGAACATTATCCGTTAAACAGCTTTTATTTGGACTTAGTTTAGACTTTATCCTTATTATCTGATCAACTCAGCTACTTGGTTAAAATATTACATTACACTGCAGGCAGCTGAGATCATAGATATATGTATGAGGAGTACAAAACAATTTACTACACAAAATAAAGCAGACAAGACCATTTCTAACAACTTCTATTTACATTCCACTGTATTACACCATGGCTAGAATCTCATTTGATCCATTACAAGGTTTCAGGCTTTCTCGTCTTTATTTACCTCAACTACAGGGAGATGTTTACACAGCAAGGCCTAAAGTATGCTTTACTATGTTGTAAGTAGTATGAAGTCCTCCTGTTTTCTGATCTGCTCCTGTTTCAACTTGCTGTTAATGCAAACTCTGAACTTCCTCCATGTTTACATGTTGTCTTGGTGAAATCAGGATGCTTATTTCCACAGCACAACAGTCATGTGGCATCATTCTTACCGCTGTGCTGTTCTGAGTTTGCTTTCTCTGACAAATATGATCACTGTTCAGCCGAACGTTTTAATTTGAAACATCTGCGAGGAGAGCTCGGAAAAACAGACAAAATTAGTGGAATTAATTAGTGAATGAAAACAGTGTTTGTGGTAAAAAGAGAAAACAGAAAGCAGGAGACTGGTGAGTATAACATGACTCTTGTTTGATGGAATTGGAGCTGTGGAAATGCACATGATGCTTTTATTTACTATGACATCAATCATAGCACAGGTATTAGACTTTTTATTTGACTAACTGGTTTTTATTTGTTTTTGCTTGAGATGTGGCCAGTATTTGGATACCAGCTTTGACTTGAGAATATACGGATTACTGACTTGGCTCTGCTGTGAGCTATGATGGCACATACAGTAAAAGACTGCCTGTTATGCCAAACACTGGAGGGATGCAGGATAAATCCACCGGGACTCTGCGGGGCCGACTGCTTCGTATTATGCACATCTGCTGCTGCTGCTGCTGCTGCTGCTGCTGCTGCTGGAAAGAAAACGTCTCAAGCAGACATCCATAAATTTATCAACACAATTCATGAATCATAGATCGCATGTGATTGTAATCCCCCCCAAATTCTTCCAAGCAAACACAGTGCATTCTTCCAGTGGAGTTGAGCTGTTAAAGCGCCTTTGTTTAGACTGGTGACTCTTTGTTTGAAAACCCACTGTGGCAATTCAGCGACGTCCCGCAAGACGTCTTGAAAGGAAGAGCCACGGGGCTGTCAAGGAAGACTGTGACATTACCACTCATATCCGTTTCCACAAAGTGGCGCGTGTGTACATGTGTAGCGACATGTGTATGTGTGTGTGCGTGTGTGTGTGTGCGGATAATTTCCATACCACAAAGCTTTAGAGCAGGGGTCCCCAAACTTTTTCCTGTGAGGGCCACATAACTTTTCCCTTCTCTGATGGGGGGCCGGGTTCAGTTTGTAACAGAAAAAGTGTGACGATCGCAGGGGTGCCTAAACGTAAAAATTTATTGTTTTCTAGAAAGCCACACATAACCAAATAACCCTTTCCGGGTTCTTCACAGAAAAAAAAGTCAGGAAATAAATAATAACACTATTAATGAAATAAATAATAATAGTTCAGGGGGCCGGGCCAAATGTGGGGGCGGGCCGTATCCGGCCCGCGGGCCTTAGTTTGGGGACCACAAAGCTTTAGAGTATTGGGGTTTGCAGTGACACTGACATGAAACACCTCGCAGTGGATGATACATGGATTCAACCAGCTGCATGCTCGTCCACGTGGAAGTGAGGGAATTGGAATCATTGTATGGAGGAGTATTTTTGTGGCAGACTGTGATCTTTGAGCTTCTGCTGTGGGTGGTGACGCTTTGAGGCTACATTTCCGACCAGTGCGTGGGAAGGGCACAGGGCAAAGGATGGATTGAGGAGAGAAAGGGAAAAAGGAAAAAAAAAGAAAAAAAAGAAAGAGCAAGTGAGTGATGGAAATTACACAGTCCTCTGCTTCACAATGTAGCTGTGTGGGCTTCCATTTTTGTCTCCCTCGGCACAAAGAAAACACCTTTGGTCAGACATCAGCTGCCCCCACGCAACTCTAAAGCCAAGGCTTTCACACCCTCTGAAAGGGAACAGAAAGAAAAAAAAAATAGGTGAGGGAAAGAAAATGGAATCACGAGTGAGCGAGGAAAACAGAGCCGAGGAATGAAGGCAATATTTATCAATACACAACAGTGATATTCCTCGCTGCGTGACCTTGTGGGTCTAAACTGATTTTTGCTGTGCTTTGGTTTTTCTGCAGCGCCTGCCACCTAAGAGAATCATTAAAGTGACTGTGCAGAAGGCTGGCAGCTCTCCCTGACACATATATCAAGAACACCAGTCTTATTAACATTAAAAGAAGGAGGAAGCTTCTATTGATCCTCTCAGGTGCAATTAAAAACTAATTGCTGAGGCTGTTTTGATGGGAAATACCAAATGTGTAAAGTAGGAAATTATGAGGCGTTTAAAAAAGTTGTGTTGCTCTTTAATTAGCCGTCAGTGGGAAGGTGGGTGATTTATTGTGGAAAGCACATGGGGGGAATTTTGATGCGTGTCATAAAAATATCAGCTCCTCCCGCGAGTAACGTTGTTGTGAAACTGCGACGCTCGATGGAGCGGACGATCATGTGGAGCTGAAGCGGTTACACTCGCTGACGTGAGCTGCGTACGTTTGACCTTTCAACAGGAAGCATCTGGATTTCTGTCTCATTACATGTTACGCCGTGCCTTGGCTTTGTGTCCTTTGCTTATAAAGCAAAACACTGACCATTGATGTTACGTCTCTCAGGCTCTCCACTCGAGCGGCGGCGCGAATGCTGAGCGCCTGGCCTTCTCTCCATACTCATCTTTCATAAAGAGACACAAGTACTTTCTCTGCTGTAGGGCTGTGAGGATCCATCAGTAGTTTAACACTGCCTTTCAGAAAGATGTGTAGGATATCTGAACATGCACGATGTCAGCTTTTATTTATTGACGTTCCGGTTAAAGCCGAGAGCGCTGGTGCACAGTCCCCGCTCAGCAGCCTTCAAAACAAATACACAATTTTACAAACCTTCAAAACCCAAAGACGACAAATGTCACTAATAGGCCATCTGATGAGTAGAAGTGTAATTGAACACATAAATAATTTATATTAGTGAGTAGAGTCATTTACATGGACTGGAAGAACAGAATTTAATTAATCCCTAAGCCTCCAGTTCTTGGCCGTAAAAAAATTAGAAATATGATTTTTTTTTTTTTTTTTCCCAGAAAAATTTGTTTTTTTTTCACAGGCTTTTATTTCAACTCCCCACTTGTGGTCTTAACTCTCAGTTCAGTTGTCTCCGCGCTCTTCTCCCCATCGCTTAGGATAAAGAGGAGGGTGTGTCTAAACTGTCTGAGTGCTGTTAGCTCCTACATAACATAGGAGGTGCTGCCATTTACATTCCCACTGTACTGTTCATCTATCAGACACAGCATAGGTGCATCACTGTTTTACAATCCACTTGGGTCGGCTGTGCTTTGTCGGGGCTGTAATGAAGTCCATTCATCCCTCCCACCATATGTCTTGATTTAGAATACCTGTCGTCTTAAGAAACACGTCAGCTCTTCGTTGGTTGATCTCGGCGATGGAGCTCATTTCCTGCAGCTGCTTCACAGTAAAAGCCTTATCGTGCCACAGTAAATTTAAATGCCAATATTTTACAGTTGATAAAAGACACAAGAGTATTTATGTATTATATTTTGTGATTCACTATATTGATGTCTACTCAGACACCAGCTAAAAACGATTCAGTGTGGGGGGTAAAATTGGAAAAAAGTTCTAAAAAGAATCAGTAAGCGGTGAAAAATGATGTGGTTACAGCATCTAGTGTGGCTGTGTGAGCTCTGACACGTTGATCTGAATATTAAAGTAAAACATTCTGAATATGATTAAGTCTTTGCAGACAGTCCTGCTGTGCCTGCTTCGTGTCATTCATGAACTAATGATGCATTCTTGTTAAACTCACCGGTGTCTTGTCAGTGGGTATGATGATGTTCTACCATGTGCTTTAATGAAGCATTGGTTGTGACCAGTATGAATTACCTGGGACTGGTACATGAACATAGCATCTAGAAGTCATTTCTTATGTATGTTAGCATTATTGAACTTACTCAGTTCAGTTCAGACAGTCTGTGTTACCACAGCAGAACATTAATGCAGCCGAGAAACATTTGATGCACATCTCAGGATCAGGTCTTGTACCAGAACATTTGTCTCCCAGCAGTAACACTTTGTCACCACGGACAGCAGGAAGTAGGACAGTATGGATCACTGTTGTCTTTTCCTTCATTATTTATCACAACAAAAAAGAAGTGTGCTTCTCATCTCAATGCTTCTATTAAATGTTGATTGGTCATTTTATTCTGAAAGTTTGAGGTGTTTTTTTTATGTCACAGAAATTATTCAGAAATTCTGTAGTATGCTTCAATAGGCTTTACTTTAATTTTTTATTTTGAGTAATTTAAGGTATTTGGATTTATTATTTTTAATTGAGCTTAATTTTGTTGTGTTTTATGCAATTTAAGGTAATTTAATTGAATTCATCTTTTTTATTTTATTTTATTCAATCAGTTTTTCTGTGTTGAATAATTTAAAGGTCACAAAATAAAACTTGATTAATTCCAGTAATGCAATACAAAGCTATATAGTGAGTACACCCCTGGTTTATATCATTTATGTTGACTAATTACAAATCCTGTCCATTTAACATAATTTAATTTGTTTTTTGCTAAAGTCCCAAAATAATTAAGCTAATTAATTTCAAAAAGAGAAATGCTGACATAATCAAAAAAAGCTACAATACATCAGAAAGTATCCACCCCTTCTCTTGTTCATATTGTTTTTGTTAGGTTGCAGCCTTATGCTAAAATCATTTCAATTCATTCCCCCCTCGTCAATCTACACTCATTATCCATTAATGACGAAGCAAAAAGAGAATTTTAGACTTTTTCGCAAACTTATAAAAAAAAAAAGAGGGAAACTTGAAATATCACATTGACATAAGTATTCAGACGCTTTACTCAGTACTTAGTTAAAGCGCCTTTGGCAGCGATTACAGCCTCCAGTCTTCTTGGGTATGACGCAACAAGCTTTGCACATGTGGATTTGAGGATTTTCTGCCACTCTTCTCTGCAGATCCTCTGAAGCTCCGTCAGGTTGGATGGGGATGTCTATGGACAGACACTTTCAGGTCTCTCAGAGATGTCTGATTGGGTTCAAGGAGGGGTCAAGGGTCAGGGACGTTCACAGAGTTGTCCTGAAGCCACTCCTGTGTTGTCTTGGCAGTGACGCCCTGAGCGCTCTGGACCAGGCTTTCATGAATTACTTCAAATGTCTGCCTTCATTCTTCACATTACATTCACATTAATTCTCCTGATGATGCCAGTATCGAATGGAGAGATGTTCTGATGATTCTTTTCAGCTGCTCTGTGCTGGAGGTTTTTTTCTTTTCTTTTTATTTTCCACTTTAAAATAAATAAAAAGGTGTTTTAATGGATTCAGATCATAGTAGTCACATTTATTCTCCTTTACAAACCCAAATACCAATTTTTGCTGTGCGTTCAGGGTCATTGTCATGTTGAAAAATTCCTCTCCTGTCAAGCTTCTTTTGACTGAGAGTCATCTTTTCATTCATTATTTGGGTTTACAAACTTGCATTCAACGTGCCAAATAAACATCCTTTTGCACTCATGCAGCCCCATATCTGCACACGCCCACCTCCATATTTAACTGCCAGCAATATGCAGTCACTGTGGTAGTCCTGGCCTCGTCCACACAAGGCATGCTGGTCCCCATCTGACCAAACACAATTATTTTTGTTTCATCTGAGCAAACAAAGTGCTGCCAGCATTCATCAGGCCTCTTTTCATGCTCTCTGGTAAAGTTTATTCTTGAAGTTCTGTTCTGTGAGCAATGGTTTTCTTCTTGGACGCCGTCCACAGAGGTTGATTTCATACAATGTCCTTTGCACTTGTCGGATGCCAAGTCAGAAGCTCTTACTCATCTGTTTTTCAATGCAAGGTTGAGTAAATACCAAATTGTGCGTGGCATCATTTTTCGAGGACGGTCACTGTGCCTCCTGTTATTGGTAGAGACTCTTCCTGTACCTGCCTATAACCACTGCTGCGACTGTGTTTCAGCTTATGTTCAGTAACCTGCTGATGTTACTTTCATCCATCTTTGTGAAGTCTAACAATCTGGTCTCTCACTTGTTCAGGCATTTCCTGACCACATGGAGCCCTGTTGTTATGTTAGTTCATTTTAATGACCTTGTTCATGCTATTAGCCTTAACTCAGGATCACAGGTGTTTTGTTCCATAGAGGTTTTACTATGGAACCTGTTCTTAATGATACATAAGATCAAATACCCTACACTTCAACTTCCTCTCCAGACATGTTTTAAACTCTGTTAAAATACTCTGCGATGACTAATATTTTGTTTAACATGATTTTTCTAAATAAAAAGTGAAAAATAAAGAAAAAAGTGGGGCTGGAAGCACGTCTACTCTTACTTCCTCATTCAGAAATTCTGGATCAGGGTTTGTGCCCCGCTCACCACAACTGCTTGCTCTAGGTGGACAGGTGAAAGAGCAGTGTGTATCAAAATGGTTGGAGGAGGAGACATCCAGGAGCCTCAGTCAGACCCAGACTCAGGAGTTTGTTGTGCACCAAAATTGCTGACTAAAAGACGTATCAGAACGGTTAACGTCGTTATTTAGTAATGTTGTTTGTTAGCTTGTAACTGGCGGTGGCTGACACGGTGGTAGTGGCTGTGTTAATACAAACTCTCGCTCTCTGCACTGACAAGGTTTTAGGTTTATTTTGCCCCGCCCTTTCCCCACAAGTTAACAGGATTAGTTCCTGAGGTTATGTGATGTATGAATCCCTAACTGTCTGAATCCGTTTTTATGAGACTGTCATTGGTTCACTGCAGTTACAAGGTGGAAAAACTATTTGGCTCGTGATGTGTGTTATATTATATAAAACACACCATATGGACATGTTAACAAGGTTCAAATCTTTATTTTCATCAGAGGGGGTTTTCAAAGATGATACAGTTATTGTCAGATTATTTTAGTGATATTGCAAAGAGCTGTTCTCAGTTTTGTTGTGTAATGCACAATTACACAGCTACAGATATCGAACCACAAGTTCGACACTGTAACTGTATCCCACTTCTGCAGTACACCTCGGTAAGAATCTCTCTGCAGCACTGATCCGTCCCCGGCAAGCGTCTGAAGATACGTCCAGACATCCAGCGTTTGCTGTGTCTAAGAGGGGCATCTGATCCTGAACTTTCCACCTCCACGAAGAGAAGAGCCGCTCTGTGAGTTTGACGAGTGGAGAGTGAGGTGAAAGGAAAAGTGACACCATGCTGTGCTGTGAACCGCTCTGTGACTGAAAGAGAACGGTAAAACTCCAAATCATCCGATACAGTTATACAAGGATCTTGACTTCACCTCACCTGCCCCCTTCCGTCAGCCGGCACCACTCCTTCTTACAGGTCGTCAAGGAAAATGAGGCGCTCAGTGTTATTCATTTATCTATTTGTTTGTTTGTTTTCAATGAAGCTGAATGAAATACCAGTCTAATTTATGGTAATTTTATGTTATGTTTTCAGTCGTGAACGTAACTTTAACTCTTTTTACAAAAATATGCAAAGGTGTAGAACGGACTGTGAAAGCGATGAGTTTAGTCCACAGTGCGAGCTGTTGTGTCGACTGTGTGGACTCAGAGTTTAGAAATGTTTTACCTATTTTGTGAAAATGCTGTTCACCTTTTATGGACAACAGGATTAATTGATGTCACAAAACAATCATTCACACAAAAAAATGTCTCTAGGCATATTCCATTCTTTTAATGCAGAAACTCCTGTGTTAAAAACTATAAATTCTGACATCATTCCCGTCTATTTACATCTATATTCTATATCTATTTTACAAGATATATGTGTAGTTTGTTATTCATTTGTCAAACTGCATATGTATTGATAAATATTGTAGGAAAATGTTTATTTCTTAATAAATTCTAAAGCGTTTGCAGTCCGACGTGTTTTATGTCGGTGGACTTGTTTTTCCAAGAGCGAGGCATTGACTAACTGGGAGACTAAATCTCTGTGAATACAAATAAAACAACATTTCAGCAATGTATTTCAAATGCTTTTTATTATCCTCAGATCCTCGATTCGGGCCGAGGAGAAATTCCATCAAAAAACAAAAACAAAAACAAAACAAACAAACAAACAAACAAGAAAACCTTTAAAGGGGGAAATGAAAGGAGACGCTTCAGGAAGAGCGACGGAGTCGAGATCCCTTCTCAGGAGAGACAGACATAAAGTAAATGTTATATTTACAGAGCAGTACATATTGAGTACAAGTTTCAAGATGTGCAAATGTTTGGACTGTGGATCAGAAGAGACACCGATCAGTGGAAGTGACTCTGTGCCACTGAGACCGAGAGTGGGACGGACGGAGAGGGCAGGCGACACATCCACACAGGAAGTTACAGTCGGGGGGGGGGGGGCAGTCACACACAGGGAGGAGGCACAGATTCTGAAACGCACTTGATGTAAGAGTTGTTATGATCATTTAACACAGTTTATAGTCATGACGTGATGAGTGAGATGAGATGTTGAGTCCTGTTGTTGATTGACCGCTGAATGTCAAACTGCAGCGTAACGTTAAGTAATCAGCTCATGTCTGTCTCTTCAGTTCTCTTTAAGTTCTTCAACTGAGGTTTTCAGAGAAATCAAAGAAACATTCACGTATTTTCACAATTATTGTCTGTATCAGTGATAAAGTAGAGAGAAAATCAACTGAAGCATCCAGTGACGACTTGAATGCAGCCATTATGACCAACATTGAGAGTGGTTTTACCCAGAAACCCACTGTAATGGGGTGGGGGGTGGGGTGGGGGGGTTAAACCTGTCCAAAAAGGTTTAAAAGTCTTCCCAAAAAATGTCACACTACTTATTTGAACTGTATCTGTATTTATATTAGCAGTTTTAATATTGACCTTCATGAATTATTTTGGTGAGCATTAATACTGGACAGATGGCCTGCATATTGCCTGAAATGAAGTGTAACGAATTCAGATTTTTAATCACACACCAAGTTGCGAAACAGCTTACACAATAACCCTAACCCCAATTTAAATCTGCTACTGATATGTCTTTTATACGATTCTGTTAATCAAGAGTGTAACAGATGGCTTTGAAACCATCTGTTACTTCCATTTTTTTTTTAAAAAACAATTTTTAATCAATATTCAAATATTATTTTGCATCAACTTCTGCAGCCTTCCTTATCTACCACATTCTTTTTTTATTTTTATTTTGGTGCTAAAGGTGTATTTGCACTGATCACTCATAACTAACAATTTATCATTTATTCACTTCATTGTGGTGAATAATGGGGTAAAAGCAAACCACCAGTTCTGGCTAAAAGAGGCTGATGGTTCATCAAGATGTAAAGCCAATATGGAAATTACTTCATCCACCACCAGCACCTCCAAACCCTGCTGGTTTTTTTTTTTTTTTTGCATAAATGAAGCCCTGAATATATTCAGTCGTGTGCTTGTCTGGGCTTGTTTGAAGAGAGTGGTTTCGAGTTTGGACATGAGGCAGCCATCAGTAACGTAGAGGCAATAACTGTTGGGGAAGAGGAAGAAGTGCTGACTAATGCCAGGCGGCAACGACCCAGGACAAGGTCGCGCTGATCATTACGAGAGACAGAAGTCTGGGTGAGGACAAAGGAACCTCTGTCGGCCTTACAGTTAGATACCTGTGGTGATTATGTGGTGAGTCCTTTTCTCTTATAATAATCTCCATTTCGCCCTTTCTCGTTTTAATTTATCTCATTCTCTCTGTGCTCTCCTTTCCCTCACAGTGTCTCTTTTTTTCTCCTCTGCCTTGACTTTTCTCCTGCACTCTCTCTCTCTCTCTCTCTCTCTCTCTCTCTCTCTCTCTCTCTCTCTCTCTCACTCTCTAACGCCTGAAAATAAAAAAGCTAACATCATCAACATCCACGGAAAGATCATTCCTATCTTAGAAAAGGTCCCGCTCACAAGAACATTTGAATTATGTGCTCAATTCAATTCAATTAGAATTTTAGATCCTTTGTGATTACCGATTAAGGAATAAACACTTTCAAAATGTTTATATCCCGTGTAAAAACAGCGTACAGTATTTTAAATGCCTGTTAATGAAGAAAAACAACTTAAAGATCTCAAATTCAAGGTTCTCCTGAAGCTATTTTCATCATCTCAGGATGTCATGACACACACAAGCAGACCAGTGTGGTCAGTTTTTTTTTTTTTTTCATTACTGGTCTGGATTAGATCTTTTAATGAACTCAAGCATGACGCACTTTTACTGGATGGAAAGACCGGGGAGTCAGGATTGGAAAAAAAAAAAAAAGAAAGAAAGAAATCTGTGATGACTTTATAGTTTGAGATTTTTATGTACCTGTCCGGGAAGGACAATGAAGTGATTGCAGACGATAATAGAACATGTGCAACAATTGATTTTCTGTGTTTCCTGGAAATACGAGTGATGAGATCTTAAAATAAAATAAAAAAAACAACAACAAAATAAATTGTCAAAAAGCCTGTGGCTTGACAGAATGAACTGGGTGTTCGGGGAAAAGATAACGATATTCATTTGATACATCACACAGTATGTTTATCACAGCATCACTACGTCATTGAATTTTAACCATCGATGCATTTAAAGATAAATGTTCATTATCAGGATAATGATGATAAACTCTAACTACATTTCCTCAAGATTATACAGATATCAAAGAGCGAGAAAAGTGTGACTGACAAAAGTCAGTGTTTGAAATAATACAGCAGTCAGAATGATGTCAAAAAATGTAATTTAGTAATTGTCTATGCTGTTTGTTTGGTTTTTTTGTTTGTTTTCACACATATAGATAATGTAGTCCTCCATAGTTACTACTGCTACTGACTTTACATGTTATAATTTTGCATAGAAAAGACATGATAAACTTAAATAATATTATACACTGGATTTGCCACTCATGCTCAGTGACGGATCTGAATCACACACAAAAATAACTGACAGACATATTATTATTATTATTATTCATTGTCATTATTCTTCTGACCCATGTTTTTCAAAATAAAGAGAATAAATAAACATGGTGAATATATATAAGAGAGAAGAGTCAGTTTATTAGCTGAAGTGAAGCGATGCTTGAAAATGAAATGCAGAGCAGTTGCCAAGAAAGTTTACTAACGAGCTAGTATTTCTACATGTGACATAACTGCATTTGAATATAGCTTCATGAAGCTGTATCGCTATATATGATTTCCATTGGAGCTTGTCCTGTTTCTAATTTCTTTTGCAGCCTTGGACTCCATAAATCTGAATGTTGGAACTAAAATGTCCTCCAGAAGCCAACCAGCGCAACAGGACACCATTAGTCCTTTTGTATGCTTTCTTTAGTGTAGTATCCCTGGCAACTGCAGTACCTGTGAGACACTGATTAAAGTTCTTTTCGTCATTGCCAAGCCTATGAGAGCTCACCATTAAGAGGCCATAGGGCTGCATTGTCAGCACACTAATGAAGCCAGTGTGTTCTTTTTAAAGTGTCATTCTGGATTATGGCCATAATATGAGGGTGAGAGTGGATCTGTATAAGTGTCTCTGCGAGACCTAACAGCATTAGTCCCCCCCCCCCGACGTTCCCGCAACACACTGTGGGCACTTGTGGGGCCTCGGCGCCTGCATGGCCCAGGATCCCTGCCGTCACCACACCGGGCAACTGACACTGGAGTAATTTCATCTGACAGGTGACTTAACAAAGCTTTGGTCCGTGGCAGGCAGCAGACCAAAGGCTGGAGGATATATGTTGGGCCTCTCTGCCTTGTTTTCAGTTGGGAGATACGTGTCCTGTCAATATTTAGCTTTGCAGCCAGATACTGATGGCGTGCACCATCAGAACAAAGAGAATGAGATATTGCAGGTTTGTCTGCAAACTGGTAACGTACTGAGAATTATGTAAATACAGCCTGATGTCAGATATTTAGGATCATAGTGTTACTGCAATACACTGAATGCTTTACATACCTTTTAAATATTCTCTTTTGAAAACGTTCAAAGACACAGTGCCCTCACTCTGGGCTACACCAGACATGAGTAATGTCATAGCACAGCCTCGGTGTTCTGAATGGACGCGACAGGACGGACAAATGAGATGCTGTGGGCGCTGTTCATGACAGCAGATAGGGGTCACGGACGGCAACCATTCAGCCACTGAATGTGTGACACATTTATTGGACATGAAAAATGGAAATATCGACGGCTCTCAATCCAGGGTTAGAGTTAACAGAAGAGGCAGGTTAACTTAAATGACCGGGACACCGCAGAACACAGAGAGTCCACGTGATCATAATCGATGTTGTCATTATACAACCTTCTCATTAGGCAAGCAACAGGTGTGAGCAATCAAAAGGCAGGTGTTGGTAATTATACGACAGCAACACGGCCAGTTTGCACTGTTACTGACTGTGTATCATCCTGGTGAGAAAATGCAATGGAGTGTCATGAAATGTAATGAATGGAAATTAATTGTCCCAGCAGTGTATTTTCCACAATGCCGTGGACATCAGCTGACAAATGCAGGCCAGTCAGGGATGAGACGCTTCACTCGTTCAGACCTGCGCTCCATCAAACTCAATCATGTTTTTCCAGCGTTTCCAGCAGTGGCTTTCAGGAAACCGTGGACACTGTGTTTTCAGCCTTGCTTTTATTTTATTTATTTATTTTTTTTTTTTTTATTTGTGTTAATTAGTTCGCAGGATATCTCGGAAATGTGTGAATACATTTGTATGAAATTTGATAGAAAGTAAAGCCACAGGCCAAGGATTCATTTGAGGTGTTTGCAAAATACATTTTCTTTTAGATATTTTCTAGTTTTCATTTGACAGCAGAGGCTGAGAGGAAAAAATGGAGAAAGAGGAAGAGGGATGACGTGGAACAAGCCACAATCAAACCAAGGACATTGTGATTACATGGTGCAGCTTAGGCCATGGCCGTGGGGAGGATCTCCACGGCCATGGCCTATTACTGTAACAAAACATACAATATACAGAAATAATTGTATTTGGGGCCATAGAAGGATGATTAAAAGTCAGGGCTAAAGAGCACAAAGCGGCAGCAATCTTGGCGAAGTCATGGTCTCAGACCTAAACTTAAATGTCCACATGAAGACAAATCAGCCTATTATCACCTTATGAACATGCCAAGGAATAAAGGAATCATGTCTCATTGGGATTTAGAAAAACTTGCATTTATCTTCTGTACGGAGAAGCAGCTTGTGGACTGCTTGGGGTCCCAGGCTGTGAGGGGGCTCCTGAGGGCCGACAAACTTTACTCCGCAGCAATGTCTCAAAATGTGGTTCCCTCGCCCTAAAATAACCAACGGACGATTTGCAATGACATCTCAGAAACAGTGTTGTCAACTATTTTTTTCAGCAAAGCCTGTGCATGCACACAAGAATAATAAAAAAAAATCTAAAGATAATTAAATTAGAATAATGGATGTAACTGGAAGTGAAGTTATTTTGGTAATATAATTACTCTTTTATTCTTTACATCTGTAGTTTGAAAATTATGAGATTTTCTTTCAATCTATATTTTGAAGATTCTACTAACATGAACATTTGGAATTATAAAAAAAAAAAAACCTTTAGATTTTGTACATTTTTCTATGGTGTCAGATTATTTATTACATAATTGCGATAAATGCTGAGTGGAGGGGCCCCTACCACGTTTTGCTACAGGGCCCCGACAGACTCTATAGAAGCGCCACTGCTCCTGTTGGCTCGATGACTGTGACTCTGTCTTCACTGGTCGCTCTAAAAAGACAATCAATCTGCTGCTAGAGTCCTCACTACAGACCAGGACTGTGGCTGACATTAGTCCAGCTCTCAGATCTTTACACTCGCTTCCTGTGTGTCAAAGAATAGGTTTTAAAATACTGCTGTTGGGTCACAGAGCACTGAATGACTAAAGGGCCAAAACATATTTCTGATGTGCTGCTCTGCTCTCTGATGGCCTGGAACCGGTCTGCTTATTGTGAACTGAACATGGCGAAACAGCGTTCGGTTTCCAGGCTCTTCTACATATCTGCACCGACTATCAGTTCTTTGAGATCAGAGACTTTTCTGTTTGCCACTGCCTTTTATTAAATTTACTGACATCTTACTCTGGCCTGTAGCTGCACTGTAATTTTATTCTCCTTTGTCTTATTGCATTTCAGCTTATTTATATCTTTTATCTTATTCTTATCTTCTCTTTTTATTCTGCCTTATGTTTCTTTTATATTTTTTCATAATGCCTTTTTATGTCTGAAGCACTTTGAATTTCCTGGTTGTTAAAAGGTGCTATACTGTACATACTGCTGTAAAATCCTTTTATCAGTCATTCTGTTAATGACTTCATTAATATATTATTCTTTATAACTTCAGTTTTGAAACCCATATCAACCAAATGTTATGAACTGATCTATAAAGCATTAGTTAACTCTTTGTACACGGTGCATTATTAGAAAATGGTTCACACATTTTTATAGCTGCAGAGGAAGATGTGAGAACCGTGCAGCCTTGGAGGAGGTGTGCAATGTGTAAATACTTTATAATAAAACACATTTTCTATCTGACTTTTCTACAGCCTTGTGTTTTCTTCATGTGCGGAGGTTTTCCAGTAGTTTATCTTTTCTCAGAGTTGATCCTTGGCTGAGTTAACAACTGAAGAGAACCACTGAGACACTGCCAGTGACACTGGGCTATACAAATACAGTCGGTTTGACTTACTGTGAAAAATTCAAAAGTAGACTTTCTCAAGCTCAGCAAAAATCCCACAATGGTCTTTTTGTGTTAAGGAAGAAACTATAGGTCATTGCTACTAATACACCATGGGACTGTACACAATCTGTACTTGTTATTACAGAGCAATCAATGTTTTACAACAAGGGAGGGTTATGGTGTATCAGCCAAAGGGATTAGAAGCTCCTATGGAGCCGATACCACTCAGAGGAATCAAGCACACAGAGGCCACAGGCTCAGGAGGGGAGAGGGGAGGGGGGTAACAGACCCGCGCTCAGGTATAAATCAATACCCAGCATGCAGTGATAAATCCTCCCAGCTCCAATGACCGACTGGCTCTCACACCCTCGCACACAAAACAATCTTGGTCCCCCATGTCAAAACAGCCAAAAGCTATCACTGCCATGGATCACCGGCACCCTGATGTGTCAGCTGAAAGTCAGGTTAAAGAAAGAGATAGCACGTCCTTGGCTTTGGTGGATTAGACTATGTGTAGTGGATACTTAAGGAAAGTAGAAAGGAGCTTTAGGTTAATCACAGACGTCAGGCAGTAACATTGAAACAAGTAGGCCAATCTCATCTCAAAACGTTTTTGGTAAATTAAGATTCAATTTTCAGGTTTATTTATCTCAAATGCCAATAAACTGCAATTATTTAGTAATGCTAATGACAAAAACTGTCATGGACTTTGAAACAATGGGACCATAGAAATCTGTTGCTTCTGGTCACATCATAACTATTTCTAACAGCTTGAGTGTGTAACACTGACTGTCTGTGACGGGACTGGAGAGGCTGTGTAATGGGAGCAGAGTCTGGGTCAGGCGACAGTGACGGGTTGATCTGTCCAAACACATCGACTTGTCCCTGACTTCAGCCAAACCAGAGACACAGTCATGAAATGGAGACAAGTATCTTTGTGATTCAACACAGGAGCGTTTGACATCATCCCCTTCTGCATGCGTCAGTGACCAGTCTGCCATGTTTAGACTAAAACACAAAAGGCATCATTACACGGCTGAGCGGGTCCACTATTGCTGGTATCAGGCCGGTTGACTTGGGCATGTTGATGTATTAAGGTGGTCATCATTCAAACAGTGTGTGGGCTTCGGTGCAAGGCCACAGCACAGGTTGCTATTTGAAAAATCAATAGGAGGCAAGCAGTTTATATCTGTGAAAAGGTTGAAATCTGCTGCAGAGGGATACAACACAGGGCCAGAGCACAGGTATCTTCTTTTATATTGCAAATTGCAAGGTAACTGACATCATAAACTACCAGGAAATACACTGCTTTTTTTCTTTTATATATGCAAAATCTCTCAATCATAAATTTGATGCACTATCAAAACAGACTGGACCTGGTTTACTGCATCCCCACAACTGGTGAGCAGTGTAGCGGCAGCTGTAATGGAAGCTGCAGTGTTTTTCAGGAGTGATATACTGCTCTACATTCGCACGGCTGATGCATTTTTTATGTTCAAAACCAGAGGGGCTTTCTCACCTTCAATTTTAAAAGTGTTTACTCAGCAGCAGTCTTGAGAGCTGATAAAATAAGTTAGAGCACCTGAATTAAAAATGATTCTTCGGTGGAGAAACTGTCCTGAAAAACGCTCCCCTGCGATGTCTCCTTCCTCCTCGTAATGCGATTGGAAAAAGGTCCTGCCTCATCAATAAAGGCCGACCCTAGAGTGCATTCACTCTGCCTTTGTCTTTTACTCTTTATCTACATTCCTAATGTGTACTTTTTTTTGTTGTTGTGCATGTGTAGGTGCCGTAAGCAGGGCGGCCCTGAGGTGCAAAACAAAACAGCATTGAATGTAACACATCGACAGAACAGAAATCGCAAGAGGAGAAAACACAGCATGTGTCAGTTGGTTTATATTTTCTGATGTGTTTTCTAAAATTTCTAAAAGCCTCAAGGAGTTCATTATTAAATAAATCAATAGATAAGACATTAGGAAACAGATAATGACATGAATAATTTACATTATGTGCATAAATGAATAAACTAAAATAATTTAGGAAAGTTAATGAAATGTGATGATTTTAATGATATGATTTTATCTTTTTTTTATTTTTACAAAGATCAACTTTTATTTTTTTCATTATGTTATGTAATTTCATTATGTAACTTTTTTTAACATGCCTTTTTTTTCTTTTTTTCAAAATGGCTTTTTTCCCAATTGCATTTTTATTTCATGCCACATCTGATTTCATAATCCTCATGACAGTAATAGAATAGAATAATACAATATAATTGCATAAAAACATAAAAATTAGTTCAGTTTAATATGTTTGATAATTTCATGAATTATTTCACAATGTATTGCTTAAATTATATATTTGATTACATTTGTTAATGTGACATTCTATTTCAGGTCATTTATTTAATTTTGAACACTGTATTTTCTAAATAAATTGGTTATGCTTAATATTGTGTTTGCTTTCACAAAGTTTTTTCTGGTTTTTTGTTTTGTTTTTTTTTTTACTTCGATTATTGGGTTTTGCATTTACAAAACGTACTAGTTTGTGGTTTGTTTATTTGTTTTCCCAAATGCTGTATTTTCTAAATGTCTAAATGTGCTTTCTGTAATGTTGTTGTTGTTTTGGATTTAGTCAATGTGTTCCGTTCAGTATTGTTGAGTTTTGCCCTCAGGGCCTCCGTGCCTACACATACACAGGTTGCACAGGTTACTTACTTTAGCCTTAGGCCTGTCAGCAGAATATGTGATTTCACAGATGTGGTGTACAGGTGATGAAGTGTAACATTTATTCCACTCATTCATTTCCAGCATAATGTAAAGCTACAACTCTGTCTAAGCCAATGGTGATATTGTACAGGTTTTAGATTTATTTTGACTTGGACACTAAAGTCATCCAAACTTCTCAATGCGATGACACTTTTAAATTTACACCAGGTAAAGTACAAAAATCCAATTTTGCTGTCACTTTTGGCACCTAATAAAAACTACATTTGTAGGATGAGGAGTAATACTCTCCTGTTCAAACATGTCCCCAAGATGGCTGCCCCAGGTCAATGTTGTGCCTTTGGGGAATTTCACAGTGAGCAAGATGAAGTACATGTTGGCCTGGGCGTGTGCTGGCCCCAGGAAGCTAGCTTTACTTCTGTGAATTATTTACAATGATGTATAGGTCCTGCTGCTGGGAAGCCATTCTGTTTTTGGCTACAACCTCATATCTGTTTTCCAAGACATATCCGTCACCAGGAGAAATTGAGAAGAAGAAATAGTGGACCTGATGTATGTTTTTGGCTCCTTTCTAATGAAGGACGCTCTGACACCTGAGAGAAGAGAAGAGCCCAGGAAGGCTTTTATAACACATGTTTGAGGATTGGAGAAACAATACATTAACTCCTGAACAGGAAAACTGAGAAGGAACGAGGAAAAATGAAAGCAAGCTTCCTTCTGTGTGTCTGTGTATGGTGCGTTTGTGTGCGACTGGAGAGCTTTAGACATCAGTAACATGAAGTTTTAACTGCTGTGTTTTCAGATAATCAAACCAAAAACTTTTATTCACCTTCAAAAGTAAATTTTGGTAGATCATTTGTAGATAATCATTATCTATTCTTATAGACAGTGACACGCTTAAAGGTCTCGATCATCACTTCCTTAATGTGAGACTTTTCCTTATGTAATAGGATGGTGACATACTGGACATCAGACTGTTAGGAAATAAGGTAAACTAAGGGCAACAGCTGTACTACTGTGGTTAGGTGGTCAAACATGAGTGAACCCTATCACAAAAATTACCATTACTTGAGTCAAAGTATAGATACTCCTGGTCAAATATTACTCCAATACAAGTGAAAGTTGTTCAGTCAATTTTTTATTTGAGTTAAAGTACTGGAGTTCTTGATTTAAAAAAATATGTAGAAGTACAGAAGTACAGTTTTTTGTCACTTACTGTAGAAGCTGTACAATAAAAAGCCTGTAGGGTATGATACAAAGCTGATGGATATGGACATAAAAACAGAACTGAATCAACAGAAGGAGCCGACTACTACAAGCTGTGTGTTCAAAGGTTTATGTGAGATTAAACAAACGTCACCTTGACATGCTTTCTCAAGTTGGACAGCGAATTTTTGTAGGGCAGTAATGAAGTCTGGTCGTGGTGAACACAGCAAACATTAAAATTAAAGGAATCTTTCTTTATATCTGAATTTTCAAACATGGACTTAAGATAAGATAAGTCCTCCTCATCCATCTCTCTCCCCATTTCATCACTCCGACTAAATAAATTAAAGTTTTTACCCGTTTTCATACGTTTACGGAAACAGGATTGGCTTTAACCAGGAAGAAAACAGAATAGCAGTAGAAATTAGAAGTGCATTTTCACAAAGAATATAAATTTTTGTGGGACAGTTGCTAAAAAAAGAGAACAATCCTGGGAAAACCACAATGGGCGGCAACCCTACTGTGATTGGTTTTACTCCTGTTCAAAACGCAGCGTATGGTCTATCACATTTTCAAAATAAAAGAAAATCATTCCGCTGACTAAAAGCTGCAGAGAAATGCAGTGGAGTCAAAAGTACAATATTTGTCTTTTAAGTGTAGTGTAGTAAAAGTCTTAAGTTTCCACACACAAAAAAAAACTCAAGTAAATCTACTTAGTTACTGTCCAGTGCTGGAAATACTTTATTAGTTATGCTCATATAGTGTCCTGAAGCAAAGTGTGCTGTTATGTGCAGGTGTTATGGAAAAATTATGAAACCTCCCTGAACCTGATTCAGATTTTTTTGCACCTGCAACGGACAATTGGACCTGCCAGTGAAGCTATTCATGCACAGAGCTGTTTCTCTTCCCTCATTTGCTTTCAAATATTCATATCAGCATATGCAGCACTTCCAAAACTAGAGGAGGATTTTACTCTCATAGTCATTAAGACATTTCTGTTCTTTTTAACGCAGTAGCACAATTTAGTTATTGACAGTGTGAAAAGGGAAATTAGGTCACAGAAATGTGGAGCAGGAGGCGTTCTCAGGACACACAAAGACAGTCTTTAGCTTTATAGGTTTATCTTCCAGCCCCTTTGAAGTCAGTGATTTCAGGTCATTGGCATTCAACTGATAAGCAACAGAGATGGTTACTTAGTGTCTTAAGGTGACTGACGGTTTCGATTAAAGTAAATTTTGTGAGTTAACTTTAAGAGGTGGATATTGATTGATCTTGTTTTTTAAAAGTCTTCATGCATGTGATTGAAACTGCTCAATCGCTCCTGGTTTCCTGGCTTGAATGTGAGTCATTGTAAGCTCCCCGAGGAGGAATGTGCTGGTTTGAAGCTGAGATCAAGAAGACTCGACTGAATAAAAATAACACCAAATACATTTAGCATTGAACACTTTCCAGCCTTTTCAATGGCAATTGATTGCAGTTTAAAAGAATGGACAGACCATTTCAGTTCTTGGTGAGCCTACAGTACAAAGACGTGTCTGTAAAGATGTCTTTTTGTATCTGGAGGTTTTTCATTTGAGGCTCTGGCCCCCCATATTGAATATGTCAAATCTGTCGGATGCGCATACACACCGACATAAACTACACAGTGACTAAGGCACGCGCATACACAGTAGGCATTCATAGCATCTCTCAGTTTCACTCTAGCTTTGTGAGTAAGATGCTAATGCACCATTAGGTCTTGGTCATAGGGTTACCTGCATCTTTTAATAACCTTTTCACTTCTTATAAAACTCTGGAAACTTTACAACACTTGTATCTTTATTCGCATAACAACTCTAAATACATCATACCAGCCCATAGCAACTGGAAGAGCTTGACATTTATATTATTGCAACACAAACTTTAGCTTAGCCAGATTTTCATAAAGCTAGCAATGGTATAGTCACTAAACAAAGCTTGTAAAGCTAATATACCTAATGTGTTAGCAAACAGTTGCGTATTTACAGCCAGCAGAAACATAGCCACATCAGGAATTATCTGGAGTCGTGTTTCTGGCTTCCTGGTAAATCGAGTCCAATATTCTCTCTCCTTTAAGTTAGTCTCCACTAACTCTTCAGAGGAACAGTTGTGTCTTTAGCTGCTAAAATGCTAAACTATGTCCACCAGCTGATTGCTGACTCTGTCTGTCTACTGCTTAGTGTTGGACTGGTAGCACACAGTGAGTTTATCAGCACTTCTTTTTCTGCAGAAAGCAGCTGCCTGCTGGAAATTAGTTTAATAGAAGTGGTGAGACTGAATGAAAATATCAAAGTTGCAGGTTGTAAAACCCAAACAATGAAAATGCTAAAATGTTCCGGTAGGAGTAATAACTCTTTGGGGGTTTGTCACTATGAATGACTCCTTTAATATCACACAGTCATTTTTCTTTCATTGGTAATATAAAAATATTGATTACTGCAGCTTCAAAATCATAAAATCATGATGCAGAAAACGTATCTTCACCCAGCTAAGACTTTATAAGAAGAGCTGTTTTCAAATTCAGAGCTATTTAAATTGATGTCTCAACACTTTCAACAATCTTGCCAATTAAAAATTAAAGAAAAGTTCTTGGCCATTTGTCCTCAAATATATTTGTCACATAAACATTTAAATTTTTGATGGACAAGATTTGACATGGAGATTCCTCCTACAGTCTTTTCCCAGCATCCTCCCTTGTGTGCGTTGCAAAGCACTGACTCTCCAAGCGGAGCGGTGGAGCTGCGTTATGAGAAGATAATGTGAGGCGATTGAGCAATCCAGCGAGCATGACACTGCCTCTGGCTGTACTTCTTGATTACCAGCCGTTCGCTGCTTCTGTAACCTCAGCAGGGCCTTTCGCCATGGAAACTCCTCATCACTCGCTTCCCACTGCGGCTCATTACAGAGCCACCGCCGCAAGCGCTGGTCCTGGATCAGCTCACCTGAGCCTCGGCACTTCAAAACTCACATATTGTCTGTTATTAAAGCCGATCCAGGGTCAGAGCCCAGAGACAGTGGCAATTGAATGTGTGCCTCTGTGCCTGAAGGTCTGATTCTGCTTTCACGATAATCAAATAAGCCTCATGGTGTGATGATGTTATTGGCTCACCTATGCAGATGGATCATCTAAGATCATGTAACCATGAGTGAACAGATGATGAGAAGGTCGATGTGACTTCTATGTTAGACTTTTATGATGGCATGTTCCACACTGCATCATACTGATACTACTGCACCAGCAGACTCATTTGACAGATAAAGGATAGTATTTTTGTTTAGTCAAATTCAAATCCAGTGATTTATTGATTATGGAGAAGTTCCTAAAGGTCTAGCCTACTTTATGCATTCAGCATGTAAAATGATCATACAGCACAGGTAACGTCCCAGTTGTAAAGATAAACATCGCAAGATAGGTATCCAAGTGTCATTTTTTAGAAACAAAGCTCAGTCTTAATAATTGTGTTACAAAGTGTTTTACAAAGTTGCTTAAACATCTGCTCACGTCTGCTGTGCAAATACAGTGACAGAAGCTTCTCAGGTCTCAGAGGAAAATGGATTTTCTGTTGTTGTTGTTGTTCTCTTTGCATATGTCACTTTTAAGTAAGTCCCCCAAAATAAACTTGGCACTAAAAGCTGAAGTATATACTTCAAATTAGATTAGATAGCAGCAAATTATAAGGAAAGCTACTGCGTTTGTATCTACATTATCACAATACAGAATCTCTTGTAAAATCTGCTTTCTTTACGGACTGGTCACACGAAGTCAAGTCAAGTCAAGCAGTGTTGAGGCTGTGTGAAAGCAAACATCTTTCAGGTTTTTGACATGCAACAGACTGTGAGAACATGCTTCAGTGGTGTCTCTGCTTCATGTGAGACTCAGTAATTGCACACTGCTCTTTGAGGTAGTGTGCTGGGATGGCAGCGCTGAGGGGTTTGTCAGGCAGGGTTCTAAAACTAACGGAAGAAAAAAAAAATTGGCTCCACTGCTGTTCTGCTGTTAGGAGCCAGGATAGCCTGCAGGTATCAGCAAAGAGAATGAGGATGAAGAGGACATCTGTATCCCAAACAACGGGCTCTTATTGTCTCTGTGGTCACCTGAGCTGTAGCTACACCTCGGAAATGCACCACAAATTGCTTCTAGGTGCTGTTTTGTGCCAGCAGCTATCACACTTAACGCTGGTTTCTTTCTGTCCAAAGGGCTGCAGACTCAGCCAGCAGAGGCAAGAGGTCTTCACTGCCTAGATTGGTTTTTGCTTATGTTTTAAGAGTAATCCAGCCACAATTTGTGAAAGGTTTCTGATGTGTAGTGATCGGAGGCATTTTGTAACAAAAATTCTGTAATCTGTATATTTATTGTGACACGTTCTACAGCAGCATATGTATTTTTCAATTTTTAAAAATGAATGAATGTAATGGACCTGAGATTTGACACTGCACTCATAGACAGAATATTGAGTAAATAAAATCATTGAAATCACTAATTTTGGCAATTGTTCAATTTAAAGTACTAAAAAACTAATTATTAAAGGTTTAAATTGGATTACATCACCTTATATTATGTGTACACTTGTGGTTATTAATGGAAAAATGAATTATGCTAATTCAACAGTGTTGGAAGGGCATTGATTTTGAAAAAAAGTAAAATATTCACAAATACTCACACACCATCCAAATAATAATTTGTGTTTGGCCCCTAATAGTTCATGATTATCTTAGTAGTCAAGGCCCAATAGGATATTTTAACACCTCAGATAGAACATGTTATGTAACCATAATAGTAAAAAATATTCAGTCAATAACAATGCAGCATTTTGAAGAATGAATGTTTAACTTAAAGGCTAATTAGGTCCCACTTCTTTAAATAATAGAAAAGAGACTTTTCCTGTGTCAGAAGCAGATACAGGTTGTGATGCAAGAGTGAGTTCATTGCAAGGACTAAAAATCCATTACTGCCCCATAATGACTGTTATTAATTTTCACCCTTGCTGAATTGTTTCAAATTGTCATGAATCCGGGATTCAATAGGGCCCTGAAATGCATTTGTACTTGTGATGAATTCCAATTAGTTACAATTAGACCCTTTGGTGCAGTATGGCACAGTTTTTCACTCTGCTGAATGTTTTGCTGAGGTTGCCCTGTGTGTCTGTCAGGGAGCCTGCGGTTCCTGCTCAAGTAAACTGGTGCGCCCTCACAAGCATATTCCCATTTTCTGCTTCACTGAACTGGTGGTCCCCAATAATCCTAACACCATCATTTAGTCAGGCAGGCTGTGGAGTGTTTTCATTTTTTTTTTTTTCTCTATTTTCTCCATCCCACACAGTAAGCTTGGATTCCCTGAGCCTAGCAGAGTAGAATTAATGTGTATAGTTTGTTGGCCTCCTTTTTCATGCACCTTGAAAGAGAGTAGAGGGAAATTGCCTCAAGAAAAGGTGTTTAAATTCACACAGTCGTTTTTTGGAAGCTGAATACTTTCTCCTGTTCTGATTTCGTCTGATTGTGCAGCCTGCACCTTACAGAAGGAGCAGAGTTTTTGGGGGACTGTTCCCTCGACTCAAAAAGGCTTTCAATACAGGAGCCCGGGCGAAGTGATTTTCCATCATCTCTCCCATGCTCTGTCATGCGGACAGCAGGTTGGAACAGAATGGCTGCTGCGCTTTTATACTGAGAGAAAAGGGAGTGCAAGAGAGAGAAAGAATGAGGCCTGGTAATGGAGAAAAGGAGTGAGAAAGGGAGGGATAGGGAAAGTAAAGCCTTGCTGTGATGCTGGCACTCGGTCAGGTGCTTTTAACTGTCTCCCATCTAAAGCAGAGAGATGAAAAAATAGACAGAACTTATCTATAATAACCCGAACTGGAAGGGACGAAACCAAAAAAAAAAAACCTCACGTGAAAATGCTCAGCCAGATAATGCAGAGGCAAGGGAAATAAAAAGTTAAGCTTCCTTTCCTGTCCTTTGCACCATGTCCTTTTAGACTGCAGCATTTTTTTTTCCTCAGATAAGGATTTGATTATCCAGGACAAGCTCTTCTTAAGCTTAGCCCTCTTAGTTCCACATGCGGGAAAGACATCATAGATGAAACAATACGCTGTGGATATGAATCAAATGGGAACGTTACACGCTGGAAGAGCAAAATGGCTGTGTTTACAGAGGTCTACGGAGAACAAAGGCAGCCGAGGCTTACGTTGATGGACGCAAATCCTGAGTCTTGGTAACTACCCGCTTCGGCTTCCATTCCGCGCACGCCTGACGGGAACTTTGATCTCTCACATCCAGTCACCTGGTTCTTTTCCACTGGCTGGGATAAGTCTAGACAGATAACGCACACATAACTTTGTTCCCTGAATTTCAACTGTTTACACTGTGGAACAGGTTCTTTCTCTCACGCCCTGCTTTGCCTCCAACACGAATTTACAGGATCAGAGATGAAAATATACAGTAATATTGTTCTTTTTCTTTAGGTTTCACACCACAATCCACCTTTAAATGTCAACGCTGACTTCTCAGGGTTAAGGAACGTCCGCATTTACTCATTTAGAGATTCCTCTTGTATTTGATGTTGTATCTGATGTTGGCAAAACTGAATTTACAGAAATAAATGTGACAACCAGTGATACTGACAATAAATTCACCAATATTTTATGTGCGTTCATGCTCAGACTGAATCTCTCCCAAAAGTACCAGGTTTGACTGTAGATTCATAAAAGTAAAACAGGTCTACAAACACATACAGTACTATACACCATGCATCAAAGCCAAGAACTTGTGTAAATTGTGTGTGTGTGTGTGTGTGTGTGTGTGTGTGTGTGTGTGTGTGTGTGTGTGCATGCGTGCATGTGTGTGTGTGTGTGTGTGTGTTTCACATCCACCTCCTCTCACCTCCTGCACTTTACCTCCTTTAATTTCATGTCATGTCTGTTGTCAAGAGAGCAGGCTGCTAGCAGGCCGAAGCATGAGAGTACACTGACACAACACTCCACAATACAGGAGCCTTAAGTGGGCATGGTGCATTTTATATTAAAGAGCATAGCATTAAAAAACATACATTACAGAAGTGTCACTTCTCTTTAATTGCAGAGTGGTATAATGATTTGTAATTTAAAATTAAGTAATAATTTGAAGACTGTTCTCTGTCTAACCAGGACTGTAATGGAGGGTTGGTTTTGGTGTAATACAGGTCTGGTAACCGCTCCCAGTAACACCAAAGTTTTTTTTATTTTGCTTTTTATTTAGCTGGCTAGTTAATGTTAACCAGTGGCTTGATTGCATTCAGCAATCAGAGGATTTCTGGAGTGCTGCTTGAAGCCTCCAAACTTAAATAGGCCTATAGAAGATGTGAAGGATGAGTGTGGAGGGTTGCAAAGGGAAATAATGAGATGAGTTTTGTACCTAATTACTTTTGCTGATGAGTTAAAGGATCTATTTGTATGTTTTTTTCTGCTGCTAAATGTGATTTCTTTCCAGGAGAGGTGACGGTCACTTCACAAGAGCTTCGACCATACTTATATTTGTACATATGAAAAATAATACGACCTCTGAGCAGCGCTTTGTCTTCAGGGCAGATTGGAGGCTGCAGTGAGTCGCTATCAGAAAGTGACCAGACGGGCCGGGGCTAGCTGGTAAGAGTGCTAACTTCAGTAGAAGAAAAGACTCTTGGTGAGTAAAGGAATGAGGTTTGGTGCTGAACTTGCAACATTTCCTCTAGACGGGTAAGTAAACAGCTGTTAATGCTAATGCTGACTATGTAGCAATAGTAAAACTTAAAATAGTGTATTTAATAGTGAATTTAACACTTTAGAATGAAGTTATGATGGTTATGTTGTTGCATTAATAAGGTTTGGAAAAGGCATCTTTGTTTCAGAATATACAGTAGAGTTCAGTCCATGAAGACACATACTAACAGAATTCCATTGCCAGTGACCCTGTATAGGCAATGTGTTGCTTTAGCTAAATTTTAATGTCAGCATGCTAACATGCTCAAAATAACAATGCTAACATGCTATTGCTAAGCAGGTATATAATGTCAACTATGTTCCCCATCTTAGCATAGCGTCTTAGTGTGCTAACACTTTCTAATTACCACTGAAAATTAGTACAGCTGAAGCTGATGGGACTGTCATTTCTTTTGCAGGTATTTAGTCGTTAATCAAAATATTGGACAATAAAAATTTTGACCTGATCACAGCGCTACATATGTACAAAATTTCAAGAGAAACCATCCCATAGCCCTCAAGACATTTCACTAAAAATCTAAATTGTCATCCTCAGGTCATTTTTTTGGCAAACATTTCTGGAAAAAATCCCTGTGTTTTCAACCATAGCATTAATACAACCCAACTCTTAAATAAAGTTATAATTTGGCAAAAAGAACAAAAGAACAAAAAATAAATGCTCATGCACAGTTTAAATGAATCACTGTATGACATATGTCAATAACATATTGTTAGTTTTTATTTTTATTTGGCACTTGAACAACTTTGATGGATTACAGGTTTTTCTTTATTCGCCTTGCCACCGAGATGCAGGCGTGGGTTTGATGAGCTGGGCAGATAGCCTACAGCCGGGACAGGCTGCTAACTGGTGCTCTGTCAGTAGATTTTTTTTTTCTTGATATAAAGAAAAAAAGAAAGAAAAAAAGATGGCCCAACTTAAACTGCCAATGGGTTGGTTCGTCCTTCAAAACCAGTATTTCTCTCTGTGTCCCACTCCCTCTCGAACAGCTCTCGTGTTCAGCATCTAAATGTAAATGTCAGAAGTAATTGAGAGGCAGAGATTTGAGCTGGAGAACTGGAATAAGGTGAGGCAACTTTGCTGTCAGGCCTGTGTATTAGTTCATACCTGTCGTTCTCTTGGCCTTTCAAAGAGGAATCTTCCAGGTCACGTGCGCTCTCAAAGTTTAAAGGGCTCGATTTTCTCTATATCTCCAGTGTTTCATTCCAAGAGGCTCAGGTGAAGCCATTATTGAACCCTCTGATCTGAGGCTTGATATGGTGTCCCTGCCTGTATAAGCTGGCCTGAAATATTGTAGTTTGATCTCTGTCCTTTGGAGAACATTAAGCCCTGCTGATCGCACCATATATTTTGCCGTGCAGCAGCCAGTCAGTGCCTCTAACGCTGGGGTTTGTTGTAAAAGAAAACCTGCTATTACTCAAACAGGAACCCAAGTGAGAAATTTACTCTCTCCTCAGACTTTTTCTCTCCCTCAACACCTGCTGTCAAGGTGCCCTTGTGAAACGCTCTTCTAAGTGCTTCAATGGAGCCATCAGTGGAGGGATGAGGATGCACTGCGTGGATGTTGTTTCAACTGTAAGTGCAAAGGCTTAGAAATAACTATATCTTTTTTTTTCTTCTTTTTTTTTCAAGCCAATCGAGCAGCAGCAGACCCACAAAGAATCCGTGACCTGACCCTATGTTTAAGAAATCCTTATTAAATAATCCCAAAATGTTTCAGTCCTATAATCATCAAAACCCAATGAGAGGCCCTTTCATCAAACGAATCCAAGTGAGAAAGATGTATGACTAGTGATAAAATGAAAAGAAGAATTAGAACCAATCCTGCACCTTTTTAATCACTCCTTCTGTTGCGGCATCAGACATCTTTTAGGTTTGCAAGATCCAAGGATGTTTTATGTCCCTTTGACTGTCGCTGATGCCAACTAAAGGGAATGAGGGATTCACCCAATTAATTTATTGAAGCCTGTAATAAAAAAGGCTGAAAAGCAAGCGTCCAAGTGGACAGCCATGCAATTCAATTAATTAAGTAGAGTGCGTACACACGAAACAGTGTGGTCATAAGATGATGTCATGGTGCCAATAGAGGGAGAAGTTGAGACTTTTGTTAGCACTGCAAAAGTACGGGCGTCTCAGACTTACGAGATGCCACACTCCTGTTAGTTTAGACTTTATATGCAAACTTGAGAGTTGAGTTGATGAGGCTGCAATAAGCAGTGTGTGCAGTGCTGTGTGTCAGTCAGTATACTTCGTTGTGTAAATGGTAGTCAACCAAACGAATGTCCCACTGAGATATTAAAGTTTTATGTTACTGTATAACAGACTTGTAGGCCCACGGGAAAGTGTACCAGACAGGGTTTGTTGATACTGGTCCACTTTGCTTTTCTGGCAGTTCTCTACAACAGCTACAGGGATTTCCAGAGGATGATTTTCTGTGTTTACTGTACTGCAAGACAAGTGTCTGAAATGATTCTGCTGAAGCAAAGTTTTCTGGAAACTTGTAGGAGGCCTTTGCTCCTTGCTCCGATCGATGTCACTCAGAGTGTGCATTTCCCAAATCTCTACAATGGTGTTGACTAAAATGAGAGAAAAAAAAAAAACATGACTGAACTGGAGAGAGGATGATTGAACCACAATGGTTGAGAAATACCTCTGCACCCACGAAATGTTTGATCTTGTACCTGTAAAATAAAAATTTGTCCGATGCACCACTGTTTTGTCGGTTTCTCTAAATGTTTGAAGGAAAGAACATTGCAGTGCGGGCCGCTCCTGGACCGATGCGCATAAATTCTTACTGAGGTTTGTGGCAAGTTCTAAAATAAAAATATTCAGACAGAGTTACTGCTTAAGGGTTTTGGGGCTTTTTGTGCCCTGTGGAAAGATCACAACATAAGAGAGAGAAAGCGCGTTTCCATTCACTTGTGCATCTTCTGGGTGAAAATGTTGGTTTATCGACAAAATCAAAATGCAACAAAGTGCAAAGAAAACAGATTAATCAAAATTCTCAAATGAATACATGGGAGCAAACATAAATGGCATATTCCCATCACATTTTCCACATCATTTTCATTTGTCATGTTTTGCCATGGCAGACACTTTTTGTTAGTTTTATTTTGGACTTTTTGCACTTCCTGTTTTTTTTTTGTATTGGTTTCCTTGTGTGTCTGTGTGTTGCTTCTTGTCATGGTCCTGTTTCTGTGTGGTGATTGTCTGCCCCGCCCTAATGTGTTTCACCTGTGTTCAATCACCCTTGCCTCCCTTGTCTATAAAGTCCTTGTGCTCCCCTTTGTCTGTTTAGTTCTAGGTTTGTTCACGTCCTGTTGTCTTCACGTTTTGTTCATGTCTGTTCATATCACGTTCAAGTTTGGATAAATAAACCTGCCTGCACCGTCTCCCAAGAGTTGACTGCATTTGGGTCCAACTTACCTCAACAACCATGACATCATTTGTTTAAACTTTGACTGGAGCGTCATCTCGTTGTACCTTCTTCTTCTGCAGTAGTTTAAAGAATTGGTTTTCTGACATGCCCCCTATTATTACTATTATGATATATAAAATTAGTAACTCAACATTGTAATTGTTATGATCTGCCCCTAAAATGACTATGTTTGGACTTTTTATTCATAATTTGTTGTTTTATTTTGAAATAATTTTCCTTGTGTCTATTTACCCTTGCCTTCCGTATGTATTTAATACAATGCTGGCCTTACACCAAACGACTCACGTTCCTGTGCCTCCCCGGAGTCGCCTCCATGCTCACTATCAACTCGGTTTGTTGCCTCCTGTTTGGTGCTGGAGAAGTTGTCATCGTTCACATCACTGAACACACTATTTGCATGAGCCATGACTAAAAACTTGATAATATTACACATGTTGCATTTTATTGGAATGTCAAGACAAAACAAAAAAAAAGAGAGTGATTTAAAACACCTTACACCAAAAATTTGATCTGAGTTTGGATGGAAACTTGAGCGATCCAACTAAAGTCCCCGAATATTTCAATAGGTTTTTTTCTCATTATTATTCCCCTCATTTGCTCAGGTAGATGGCTTCCACAGGACACTAAGAATTGCTGTCCTTATAGAGCCATTCTGTTGTTTCCTGACTGATTGCCTGGAATGTGCATCCAATTTAAGAACAGACCTAATTTACCAATGTTTGCAGGCAGGTAGGAACTAATCAGTGGTCTGTTTGTGTTTCACCAATCAGACGTTTCTTATTTTTAGTCTCTTTAACAAAAAAATATATAAAGAAACAATTGTGAGTAAGGCTGAATGTCACTAAATCATTCATTTTTTAAAAATGTCTCAGAAAAGACAAACTGTGTTCTGTTTCCTTTAAAATTCGAAAACTAGTTTGTTCCTCATCAAGTATGTGCTGAAAGTACAAAATGCCATGACACTAATGTTCAAATGTGCCTTGGAATTAAACAGGGAGATTTTAATATTTCTCACATGCTGTATTTACTGTTCCCCCGATGCCAACATTGACAGTGCAGTGTTTAATAATCATTACATATCATGCCAGCAAACTGTAAACCTCAGACAAATGAGCGCTGTGTCTTTTGTACGCATCGTGTCATGTTCTGTGCTGAAGAAAATGCCCATGAGCCAAAAGTTCCTCATTCACGGCGTATCAGAGGGAACACCTTGTCCGTCTGGAAGCTGCAGCATACACGTACGGATTACCTTCACAGCCAGCATCTTTCAAAGAACATTGACAGAATGGGAAATAAGGCGAGGTAAAGAGGCAAAGTCACATTTTCACTCTCTGTTAGAAGCATCACTCTTGTAAAACCCAGGAAATAATCAATTACTTTTCACTGTCATGTTTGTCCAATTCAAGCTGACATCAAAGCCCCAGTGCAGTAAAGGAAGATGAATTTGTGTATGAATAACAACTTTGATTTTTTCTTTTTTTTTTTTTTTTGCATGATTTTTGCTGGTTCGGACTGCAGGCATTATCTGAGGACGCATGTGTGTATGGAAATTCAAGTGGTTCAGCAGCTTCTTAAAGAGCAACTTTGTTAACGTCATCACCAGCTTCGACTTTGCTGATGTTTTCTTTTCCTCCCCTCAGCCGTTTGGCGTGCTCATTCTATCAAACACCCTCAAAAAACTGTCAAATGGTATTTCATACTGTCAAACTCTGATGGCTTTAAACTCTCTACCTTGCAAGTCAACCATGCATTCTGGATCAAGTCTCAATTGTTGAGTATATTAGGTTGATACAGTATAGACTCCTTGTGTTCAAATAATCATCTGAAATTAATTATAAAGATACTCCAAACCATTTTATTTTATCAGTCACGCTCACACACTCAAACAGTTTCCAGGGTCATCTTTTCAAATAAAACCACAATACACACATTTTTTTATATAAATACAACGGCATTATTAACTATCAAAACTTTTTAATTACTTTTGAAATATTCGAAATCTTCCTGTCACTAACAAAGCACATTGTTAAGTAAATGAATCAGCCCTGCACTTACCTATTGTTTACAACATTTTAATAGCAAAATAATGCTACCGCTACTCAACAGCCTTATAACGACCAGTCACAACATTAAAACTGATGATTGGTTGTGGTTTAAAGGTGGTTACTTATCAGAAGGAATAGTACTATTTGTCAGTGTCATGGTTTGGTTTAAATTAACTGCTTGGTTAAAGATTAAAGGTCAAGATCAGGAAACGATTGTCATGGTTACAAGAAACTAATGTTGACTATAGGCTAACCCGGTAGTTAGCATCACCTTGGTTCCGTTGACCGTTGAAAAGCCAATGGGACATTTACATTGGCTTTTGGATTACTGCAGAAAATAAGCTCAGTGACAAAGTTTGTGATACTTAAACATTTTGTTCAGCAAGATAATCTTCACAAATAAGAACCACTTTTATGATTTTTGAAGCCTAAATACAGTTGCCAGAAGTAAAAGCTAATGTTATGTAATATCCACGGTCACGTGACTTCAACATCGCCACTAAACTTCCAACTTGAAGCTTTGTTTCCCTCTTACCTCTTCTACAAAGTTAGTAATACTTAAGAATAGAACCGTATCCTTAACCCATAAGAGTAGAAACACAACAAGGCTGTAAAGGTGGACTGGTGAGTAGATCGGTTTTCATGTTTGGCGTGATGACGTTTAACGTCCCCGACAACCTCTGTAGTCTCAATTAGTCACTTGTTAGCAACCGGCCTTTTTGAAGAGACAGAAATGCTTAAAGAAATCACGACTGAGGTATTTACTGACATATGTCATGTTGTAGAACAAAACGTTAAAGTATCTTGAGCTTTGGTTAACCACAGACCTTATATAGACTTCTTCTTTCTGATGACATTGTTGGGATGAGAGTCACTTCAGTGTTAACATGTTGTTTTGGGGCATTTAGTGTATGATGTCATCATCTTTCTTAGGAGGACAGTCATAATAGGGCTGGGTTGATTGTGATTGCAGTCTTGCACAAAGCACAAGACAGAACATGTTTACTTCGTAGATATCCCTCTAATCTCTAGTGTTTTACTGACTTTTACTTGATAAAACAATTTAGTATAAACATAATCTGTAAGACATGAACCATCTGAGTACAATATGTTGTCAGACATTATTTAGGTCCTTGATTGCATTCCTGTGTTCCTACCATGCTCAGTGACATCTGCTTCATTCTAGAAGAGCATATTTTCATTGAGAATATTAATACTTCATGTGTAGCCCTTGGGCTTTGTTTTTGGAGGACAGACTGACTTGAAAAGCAACCATCAACGCCTGCGCTATCCCCATCAGACGTTAATCGCATACTAATCGTAGCCTGGCCCCAGATCTGCAAATCAATCCTCAGAGGGGTAATGAAATGGTCATTTCAGTCTGAATATGAGGGCAAACTAATTATGCATGTATGTGACAAATGAAGTATAATTTCGATGGATACAAAAAGGGATGATGTCTTACAGTATTGATTCACAGAGTTTGTTTTTTTTGTTTTTTTTCAGACTGAAACACGAGGCGTGGGTGTTTTCCTATCACATGAAAGATCGAACACAAGCTGAGAGGCGCAAAAATGCAGGCAGAGGCAGAGTCTAAAGAAAAAGGATGTGGAGCTGCATTGTAAACAACTCTTACCCTAGGCACTGCAAATGGTTTATATGAGAAACACAGCTGAAAAAAAAAAAGCTCATCACATTCACAGATGGCTACCCAATCCAAGGCAAATGTCAAAAGGACTCACATGACAGCCAGAGCACCTGTGAGAAAGAGCACAGCACAGAAAACACGATGGATTTACAGATGGTTATATGTGCATGGAGATGATGGAAAGACCATCACAAATGTCTCTGTACTGCATTAAGGCTAACAGCACAAAAACAACACTGTGTTATGGAAATATAAGCAGTAACACTCACATTCTTACTGTTTCACCCAAAGGTCACTTCTAACTAAATATAAATTAGCAACTATTTCCTCTCCCTCTTCCTGATTATTTCACATTTTTCTTCCCTCGGGATGATTTGAATGACAAAGCTGTGCGGAGCTTTGGGGCTAAAGGCATAAGGGTCCGCACAAAGCTGCATTCTCTCCCAGCCTATTCCCAACCAATACATATGCTAATACTTTAAGTCACAGTCGGTCAAAGAACTTACAGTATGAAACATTTCACTGTTAAATTTATTCAAGCTAGCAATTCAGAAATGTATTTGGATGGTGTTGTGGGGCGAAATAGAACAAATATCCAAGACAGTCGCCTTGTTTGTGAAGCTCCAGTTCACCATGAAAGCCGGGGATCAAAGATCACCTTATTCTCAAGGAAAGAAAAGCGACCTAAGAGCAGGTTAGAACATGATCAGTCATTTTGCAGTAAGCACACTTGAGACTGACCCCTATGGAGGATTTAAGATGTGATTGTATGTGTAGAAATGGCTGCGGCCATGTTTCCTTGTTCCTTTAAAAAGACAGAGAACACTAGCTAATTTCAGTGTCATTTAAGTGTAACTTCAGTTATCACAAGGACAGAGGAGCTACAACATGGATGTGTTAGAAAACCAGACAGAGAGTGGTTATTTCCACAGACTGCTTGTCGACATAATTCCACCATTGGAGAGATAAAGATGATGGTTTGAGCAATCAGGTTTCAATCCATCTTGACTGGTTCTAATATGCATTTACACCTACCTCTTTTGAGATCAGATATCTAGACACATGATGTGTCTAAGTGTGAACTGGTAGAAAAAAACACCCTGTCCTTTAAAAAAGCTATTTGTAAGTTTTGCTATTGCTACATAGCCAACATTAGCATTAACAGCTGCTTACTTACTAGTTTTGCCGAGAGACACAGCCATGTTTTTTCATTTAATTATGACACATTAAATTTATACATAAAAAGGAAATATATAGCAATGTATGTTGCATTTTACTTTCTTTGTTTCATTTGCTTTTATTTTGAATCTTACATACGCTGCAGGCGGCACATCAAAACATGCAATAAAACCTGTTTGCCCATGAGCCCATGCCCATGTGTTTGTGCATGAAGCAGCTCTAACTGCTTCAAATTGGATATTATCCCTTATGATAATGTAAGGCAAAGTGTGTGTGTGTGTGTGTGTGTGTGTGTGTGTGTGTGTGTGTGTGTGTGTGTGCGTGTGCATGTGCATGTATGCATAAAGGAGAGAGAGAGCGTGTGCTTTGAACATAGATGAACAATAAAAATTAAGGACGCTCAGAGGACGTCAGAAGTGATTTATAATTGAAAACATTTACACATCAAAGAGCTTAAATTTGATCGCTCAGAGCAATTCAGTAAACACCTTTGGCATAATTATGTTGATATGTGCTATTATAGGTTAACAGGCAGCTAAAATACGATTAGCTTGTGGTTGATAGTGAAGTTCTAAGCATCAGATGACAGGAAAGGCTTTGATGAACTAAAGTTATCTCTCCTGTCTCCTCTTTGTTTGTCTGCTTTTGTGTTACTTTAGCATCTGTTTCCCCACCTGCTAAAGAAAAAGCATATTGTGTTTGCTTTCTTCCCTCCCCTGCTTGCTTGTATCACATCCACTTTATAAGGTGTCTGTTACATTTGAAGTAAAGACAATGATTCAATTCTGACTTTATATCTTTGAATTTATCTTTATATCTTTGGAAGCAACAGCATGCCCTGAGGATGTAACAATAATCTGGATCAAATAGAGGGGACCAGAACAGCAGTGCAAGATGAGGCTGCATCAGTTCAAACATATGGGACAGGAGAAAGCTGACAGATTGGAGTCTTAATTATACAAACATTTCAAAGAGGCAGAGCTGCTCTGGAAGGAAAAACAACCTCATTGGTGCAATTAAACCTCAATGCACGGAGTGAAGGAGCATTTAAATTATTTATCTATTCATGTGAGGAGGCAAGTAAGAAAGAAATATTACAATTCAATACAGTTCTGAACAGAGAACATGTAGTGCATTCGAAGTTTATGCAGCATTTATTTTAATAGTGAAGTTCATTTTTGACCTTGGAAACAGAAGCTGAGAAAACAATCTCACCACAAGGCCAAGTCTAGAGCTGCTCTGGAGCTTTCAATCATATCACATGATCTTCATCGGAAGATGGAGTTTAGAGCAATCTTCGAGTGATTGAGTATTTAGCCCAAATAAAGTTGGATTAAAAAGATTAAAAAAGGAAATCGAAGCTGCAGAGGTCAAGATATCCTGAATTTTAAGTCCTGGTGTGAGTCAAAACCCCAGGATCCTATAATGTCACCTGATAGCATCTTTCATGAAACCCCTCCATGCCTGGTAAACACCCACACTTTTCAAATTCCACATCTCTTATAACGCAGGCTCTCTCTTTTTTGTCTCCAAGCCCAAGCTGAGATAACCCTGATGACATCACCATGACAGGGTTATCAGTCATCAGTATCAGGGTTATTTTCACAGACTTGACGACAAAAGACGTTTTCACAGGGTGTGTACAACGAACCATGATGAGTAAACCTGATAATGTGTAAAATCAGTGGAATGCACTTTTAATATGACTATTATCAGGCCTGCTATGCAACTCTAAGCCTTAAAACGAGAATCTGACAAATGAACCAATTTCATAATCATGATCGTTTTGTGCTACATTTTCTTTTTCTGGTCACGTGCTTTAAAAACAAAGGTGCTGTTACTTTCTACTTGGTCGAATCTAGAATCTCCTAGATTAGTTTGCATGGACTTCCACACTACTGCAAAGAACCTCAAGAAAGTCAGTTTTACTGTTTCTTTCCCTGAGTGCTTTTGAGCCACCTCACTTTGTTGTTACGACCTTGTTACCTTCCTCTCTTTCAAAATCAGACCTGGTTTTGTGTGTCTGTGATATCAGTAACACTAAGACAGTTTTCCTGCTGTGCACAGCCTTTACAGGTGGGAGTTTGTTTGCAGTTGTAGATAAGAACTAAACAGGGAAACCGAAGGGAGGAGCTGAGTGCTGAGGTGGTATTACATTACATCAAATAGAAAATGACAGCAGTTTTATTAAAACACTGAGTGCTTAATTGATATCTTTTCTGCAGCAAACCTCTCACTGACAATAACGCTGTGCATTAACAATCTAAACACCTGTAGTGTACAGTGTTACTTGAGCATTGATAAGTTTTGGTTTATTGAAATTAGCCCAGCATATTTCACTAGAACATAAGGTGGCACTTACTCTTTAGAAACATCAACAACAACCTCTTCCAACTCATGGCCCAGTTGAAAATCTCCAAAATGTTGACGACCCTGTAGAGGCCAAATAATATGTTCTCAGAGGACTTTCTATTTTAATGACAATGATCGAACATTCAGGACAGACCTGAACGCAAGCTAGGCTCAATTTTTCTTTTCTGTTTGACATGTCTATTCACCATCTGTCTCTGGATTTTCTTTCCTTCCCTGTTGCTAACCAACTATCCATTATGATACACAGTTTTTTGTTGCCATGGATGTAATCTTTTAGCACGCAATCAGACTGAGATAGCAAACAATTATACGACGTGGTTCAGCGGCGACAACAAAAAGTGCGATCAATGGCTTATCACAGTGACAGGTCTTAATACAAGAAAAGGTTTTCGACATTTCTATTGTTTTTATAGATCGTTTCATTTTAAAACATTTAAAAACATTATGTTTTTCGTAAATACGTCTTTTTTTCCAAAATTGTGCTGTTTTGTAAATGATCGGTGCAATTGTCGGTCCACTTTCAATATCTTTGTGGACCAGCTGAACCACTGATCTACAGTCATTCTATTTATTAGTAAAAATATGACGGCTGTGCATGGCTTTCATCAGCTGACAGATGACAAAACACAAGCACTTAAGACAGCATATTTCTAGGTTAGCTTCGATTTCTCATCCACTTACCTCTCATCTCACTCAGCTTCCCCTAAATGAGTTTCTTTGTTGCCAGTATAAGGTTTTTCTTAAGATTGTGCCATTTGAACACCTGCAAAATCCTCAGATTACACAGCAGTGTTAGAAAATCGGTTAACTGCTCTTGAAAGGAGCTAGTAACAAGACAGCCACCTGCAACAGTGATATGAATAAGAGTTATTATCTCAGCCTTTCTGTGAATCAATACAAAAACCTGGTAGCCGTCATCACAGATGTTCTTTCCGTTGTGCATTAACAGAACCACTTATTCTGAACTTTGTTTCATAGTGAAACCATCATGCTGATATTCAGAAGACGCTCAGCAGATGAGCTTCACTTTAGTCAATGTGCACGTTTACATTTTGTTGGATTCAACAAGGAGGAGCCGTATCTGAGCTGAAATGAGAGTGGTTACCATGGAGAGTCCTGATGGGCTTTGGGTATTCCCACCTTCGCTCTGTCACAGTGGCTAGCCGAGGCCAAAGGAGGAAAAGGGTTATCTCGCTCCCTTTCAGCTTTATCTCTTCAACCATATTGTGCCTCCAATCCAATCCCCTGCCTTTTCAAGTCTGTGGCCTCACTTTTTCTTCCTTTTTATGACAGATAGAAAGAGATATTACCCTCTGTTCTCCACCTGGGGGAATGCTGAAGAGGAGTCATCTCATTTTCAGCAGACGACTCTGCCTCTGCCTTGCTTAGGCACAATGAATACCAAAATCTGACAGTAGACGATAAATTAAAGAAGAAGGAAATGTAAACATAATTAAACTTGTCCTGTGGACAGCAAAGACTCATGCACTCCAGCATTCATGGACAGGAATGCATCTTGCGTTCTTGGTTTGGGCCCAAATTGTTCATTTTCTGCACAAATGTGTGCTATTAAAGCATCCCTGAGGGAGAGAGTTATCGCTGAACGTCCACCCTGCATTCACATCCAAGTACAGGCAGAAACTTGGAAACCATGAATGGTTTGAAAGGAAGAAGAGGAGGTGGGAAAAAATGAAAGAGGAAGACAGCAACGTTGTTAATAATTAATTCGACAGAGTTTTGGTCCTGGGAGGCCAGAGGAAAATATATTGATGTTTGAAAAATGCTAATTAAAGAAAGGAGCACACTTTGGTTTGGAAGGCATCCGTCTGCCCAGGCAGTTTGAAATCTCACTGCTGCCTGGGCTAATGGTGCTAGTAATGCCTTTGGGGAAACACGGCATGAAACACAGAGGCGGGCGCTAATGAGTCTTGCGGACCTCTCTGGCACACAGGATGAATGAGAACGATGGAGAGAAGACGCTGAAAGGGAAGGAGCCACACTTGGTGGAAGATGTCTTGTATTCTTTTTAAATTTCAAGGCAAATGAGGGGAAAGGAATCCTTCGGCGGGTAAAACTGAATTCACACGCGCCCCACCGATTCTCTGCTGGCAGCCAGCGTTGAGTCACACTGCAAATAGGATCAACACAGAACAGAAAGCAAGCAACACAATTACACTATTGGTTTCACACAGCACACACGATGTGAATGAAACAATCTCGCTTGTACACACGCTTTCATTTCTTCTGCTGTTTTTCAAAAGAGTTTGGTCAAATTATAAGCCATGATTAGCGAATTTCATCAGATCTACAGAAGAAAGAGAAAGACAGAGAGCGGCAGTGTGGAAACAACAGTCTACAGCCACGCTATCAGATCTGTGAAGCTGTGCTTTGACCTACACGCTGACGTGGCAACATGCTCGCAATGACAATGCTAACATGTTTTTGCCAGGTATAATGTTTACGGTATTTGGTCATAAACCAAAGCACTGAACAAACAAAAAGATTTTTAATATGGTGGGACAGTGCTAAAAGAAAAGCTGAAGACCCGTGTCAGCCATTGCCAGTTACAAGCTAGCAAACAACATAAACAAATAATTTTGTCTCCCACTCTTTTACGTCTTCTAGTCGCGAGTCTGGGCCTGACTGAGGCTTAAACATATGGCTTAGTCTCTCTGGTGTTTCCTCCTCTAAATGTCTTGATACTCTGCTCTTTCACCTGTCAACGTACTGCAAGCAGCTGTGGTGCTGGGGCAAAAGGCTTTTTTCACTTTTTATGTGTAATTATAGCAGTTTGAAACATGTCTGCAGAGGAACTTTAAGGGATCACCAAAGTTATATCAGTTCATCCCAAAGGGGATGTTGGTATCAAGTTACATGGCAATCCATCCAGTGGTTGTTGAGACGTTTCATTCAAAACCACAAATGTCGACTTCACGGTGTCACTGGAGGGAAAGTCAGAAGATCGCTGAAGTCCACTCCTCTGGAGACCACGAATTTCATTTTAATCCATTTAATAATTGATGAGTTTTTTCAGTTTGGACCACATCAAAGTTGTACAGAAACAATCATCTTGCACACACGCTTTCATTTCTGCCCGTTTGTCATAAGTGCTTGGTCAAATTACACTGCGCATTCCCCATGGCAATAGAAAAATAGCTAATAAATGACAGTCATTAAGTATTAATTTCCAGGCTTGTACAATTTCATGACATTTGCCTCCAGCAAATGAGGTGCAGTGAACAAAGAGAAACAAATTAACCATGTCTGTATGTATTGGTTTCTTCAGTGCCATTTACACATGAGGTGTAAACAGTACAGTATGTACTTTCTTCTTCAACATGAAAAGAATCTATTCCTGTAGGTTGTGTTTACTCAGTGCTCCCAAAGGAGTTTATTCAAATGATTTTCATGTGTAGGTTTGTTTGATCTTTTGAAGTGAAGTGGATTTTGTTGCTTCTCCACATCATATCCTCCACAATCAAAGCCACTCTTAGACTCGAGGTAATGGCATTTACATTGATCATTCCCTTATTTAATGGGGAAATCTACATTTAATGTGATTTCAAGAGCGTGTTTTCTGCTAAAACAATCTTTATTGCATGTTACTTCATTAGATGTCCCCCCACAGCTTGATAAAATACAAGTGTCTTATATCTCGTACAGTATTCTATTTCTGTCCCAATAAGAGATAGCAATCTGAGGACGTTGGAGAGATATCGCTTTTGTAGTGGCAGATCGTCAGAAAGACGAGATCCAATCTCTCGCTTTCTCTCTCCCGCTCTCTCTCACTCGGCTGGGGACAGATAAGCCTGATACATTGCACATGCAAGGTCTCACCAAGTTCCTTTTCAGAATATGCGATGCACGTAGATGATAAGGTTGAAAGCAAGCGTATCAGAGCAGATATCTCATAACCAGGAGATAACTCACATAACTTATGACAAAGATTAGAGTCTGATTAGACACAGAGATTGTTTTATTGATCTCCTTGCCTCCATCAGATCTGATAAGATCATTAATTCAAAGCATCCCATTAAACCACGTAACCTTGGCGCCTCACGTGAAAATCCACACTAATGCCTCAATATGTAACCACTCGAGCTCAGTCCATTAAGCTCAGAGCTACTACCATGGGTGAAATGTAATTAAGTGCATTTAATCCAGTTACTACAGTTTTCATGTACTTTTTCTTGGTTTATATTTTTGCTTTTTAATAATCCCTTTTTTACTAATAATAAAACATGACACAAATAAAACATGACACGCTGGAGAACATTTTAGTTAGCTCTTAAGGAGGATGAGTTTTTTACTAAAACGAAATGTTATTAGCTGCTAACGTTAGCGCTGACTTGCCTCATGTCGACTGTCTTTAACTTCATTATCAGCACACAGGTCGACTTGTTGAATGAGTAGCAAGGTTTGAAGAGCCTGTCTTATGACAACGTCGCACATTTTGAAGACTGATAACGCAGTGTAAAGATTTCAACCAGTGCTGTACAAGTAGATCCTGAGTCCCGAGTATTTCTTTCATTGTGAGTAAGTTGTGGTTTACTTTAAACAGGTACTGTATGTGACTGGGAAATAAAGCTAACAAGAGAGCTGTCATAAACCAAAGCTACTTTTTTGCACCAGTGAGATCCCTGTTTTCCATAAAAACCAAAGGAGAAGAAAAAAGAGCCTAGCAACAACTTTTTGAGCAGATCTTTAATATATAATCTTAACTTAAAAAATTAGTAAAGCTATGAGGTCACAAATATGCAAATTAGAGAATGATGTATTCTTCAAGCAGACTAGCAACTTTCCATTGAAAGTAGTTTGCAACACTGAAAAAAAAGTTTTTGACATTTCTGTCAGTTTCTCACGAAATAATTTTAAAAAATCAGACATATTGATGGTGTTCTGCGTGTTTGTTCAATTTTGGTGCACAATCAGATACTAATCTGGCTCTAACAGATGTGTAGGATTGTTTGACCTTGGTGGAGATATGTGCTTGAGTCTTATTCTAATTTGACCTGTTTTTAATGCAAATCAACCTTTTCTAAAACCCACATTATTCTACTGCCACAGCCTGCTCTCATATTTCTTGTTTAAATATACAGACACTCATCTCTAGAGCTTTTTTAAAATTATATATTCGATTTAAATTTAAAAAAGGTTGAAACCCTTTGAATGCACAGCATAAATATGGTTTTTCAGACTCAAGTTTTTAGTACGATTGAGTTTTTAGCAGATTTATCACATAAACTGCAAAATGCTGCTCACACATTAATCTATCAGTGATAATATTCCTTTGAAATATAACGACATCAATGTCTTTTTACTTTTTTATGTCTAAGTACATTTTACTGGTAATACTTCTGTACTTTTACTTATTATAAGGATTTGAATACATTATCCATACCTGGGTAAATCCTGAAATGCAATGTGATCATACACATCACAGTCACAGCTCACTTCAAGCTGAGGAGGCAGGCAGTTAATGTTCCCTGGTGCTCACCTAACAGTCAACGAAAGAGGTCATTAGCATTCACGGCGACTCCCGGCTTCCCCTTGCCATTGGTCCCACTTCATCAGTTAAACAGCGAGCTTCTAACCCTGGCTTTGTTTGGTGGGAGCGTCCATGTCTGATAACGGTCCCCCTGATATGGCTGACATCATTAATCACCAGCACTGTGGGAGGACTCGGTGGGCAGGTTGAGAGCAGCAAGTACCACCATCTCTCCCTGTGGATCCTTTTTAACGGTGCCGTGCTCCTAATTAATAGAGCTGGCCCTCTCTCTTCACAGATATACATCAAAATGCATGTAGGGAGAGAGGTAAATAATGGTTTAGGATTACTGTTCTCTGTCAGAGATGTACACAAAGCAAGAGAGACAGAGTGAATCACACTGGAGGCTCTGTGCTTATTCTGTATGTGAGAGATAAAGATAGAGGGACAGTGAGAAGAGAGGGAGCAGAGCCTCAGTGGACAGAAAACTGATATCCCCAAGTACTTGAAAGGTGTTACCCGCAAATGTCAGCAACATCGATAACACTACTTTGTTGGTGACCATTTTTCGCCTTCACTTTATGCGCCCAGGAGGGCAGTAAAAATAGTCGAACTGGGGAGAGATGAATCATGGGGTCAAAGCACTAATTTTACTGCTCATGCATCCTTCTGGAACCAAACTTTAATTCCTGGATACCAATGATGGATTGAAAACATGGGGCAGGGCGTGTCTACACACAGGTTTGTCAGTCAACCTGCTTCACCTTAAAGTTCCTCTCTAGAAATGTTTTGAACTGTATGAAAATACCCTGCAGTAGATATTATTTAGTTTTACATGGTTTTCCAGCATAAAAAGTGAAAAAAAAAACATGGAAAACTGGGGCTGGAAGCACATACACTCTTACTTACTCATTGAGAAATCAGGATCAGGCCTTGTGCCCTGCCCACCACCGCTGCTTGTGTCGGGCTGACAGGTGAAAGAGCAGAGCGTATCAAGATGGTTAGCAGAGGAACCATCGTAGAGACTCAGCCGCATGTTTGAGCCTCAGTCAGACCCAGAATCAGGAGTTTTTTGAGGAATTTCTTGCGCACCAAAATCGAGGACTAGAGGACGTATCAAAATGTTAAGTGTAGTTACTTGTTTGTGTCGTTTGTTATCTGGCAGTAGCTTACACAGTGTTAGTGGCTGTGCTAATGTAAACCCTTGCTGTGTGTAGTGACAAGGTTTTGGTGACCAGTGAAAGAGCAGTGAATATCAAAATGATTGGTGTTAGAGGAAACATCAGAGAGACTAAACCACACGTTTTGTGCCTCAGTCAGACCCAGACTCAGATGAGGAGTCAAAATCGACAACTACGAGATGGTATTGGAACACTGAGCATAATTAGCATCTTTTAATTGTTTATGTTTATTTGTTAGCTAGTAACTGGCAGTGGCTGACACAGAGTTAGTGGGTGTGCTAATACAAACTTTTGCTCTCTGTACTGACAAGGTTTCAGGTTTATTTAGCCCCGCCCCCCGTCCCTACAAGTTGACAGGATTGGTAGTTTATGTGTATGAATCCCTGGCTGTCTGAATCAATTTTTTGGAGACTGTCATAGGGTTACAAACTTGATTTTAATTGCTTGACACTGATGATGGATTGAAAAAGTAGGGCAGAACGTGTCTATACACATGTTTGTCAGTCAACCAGCTTCACATTAAACTGCTGTCACGGTGTGAGCAAGTGTTATTAGACTCCAGAGACAAGCTTCAAAGAACAACAGGATATACAATGATAAAAATAGTGATTATGGTTATTTTTCTGCTCTTCGTTGCAACAGTAATTGTACTACTTTTCTTGGTCTGAATCAGTGCATTTGCATAGTGATAAAACACAGGGGAGGAGATAAAATACTCAAAACACAAAGATAAAGATGCAAATTGGCTGTGTGTGCAGGTGATATTCTAAAAAAGGTGTAATACAACATATCTCACCACTAAGCAAATATAAACAAAGCACCTACTAGAAAATGTGTGTATGAACGTGTGACCGAATGCAGGAAACATTTTGCTATTAAGAGTTAAGGCTTCTTATTTCCATACTAATGTTCCTACCACACTCATAACCGCTGCTGTCACTGCTCAAATTAAGGGCACTTAGTCATTACCCACACCTGAAGAAAAAAATAATAAAGCTTATTCTAGAAAGATGCTCCAGCCAGAACAAGATGAATCTCCTCATTAATTACTTCAAGTTTCCCAGGATTTTTTCTATTTTGTTCTATCGAGTAAGGTACCTTTCCACCCTGAATATTATTGGCAGCAAACAGGAGAATTTGAATCTAATTTAAAAAAAGAGTCAACGTCATTCATACAATAATACTTAGTCCCTCAGGCATCTGCAATTGTACAGACACAATAATCAGAATTCAATGAGTCACTGGCAGCAACTGAACAAAATTACAGCAATTTTTCTGCAGAGAAAGTAGCCAACAGGGTGGCCAGAATCAAAGTAGAAGCAACATACACTGGTGTTAATTGGGTGCCAGGCTAAATAGCTTTGTTTTCATAATTGTGGCCAATCATAGTCTGTTTTTGAATAAAATGGTCCAATCAAATTATAACAACTATATGTCTTGTATTGGTTTTCATAGGCCTTTGAGAGGACAACAGGAAAATGGAGGTGGATTCAAAGGAAATTGAGTCTGATTGACTTTTTTTTTTTAAGAAAAGCTGCACTATTGTGCTTTCGATATATCCAGCGTCTTTGTCAGCCTGAGGAACACAAGGTCTACTACAAACATCAAAAGAAATCTTTTGAACAGTACTGTAAGTTGTAACCAGTCATTTTGATTTTTATCAAAGCACAATTTTTTTCTTTAGATTGCCCTTCATTTTCAGTAACAGCTGAATATGAGGTTGCTGTTTCTATAACACAAGTCAGTAGGAAGGGTGGACTGTCTGGACTGTTGTGATGAGGCAAATTTGAATCAGAACAACTCATCGCCACAGCTTTAAAGGAGCTATTTGTAAGTTTTGCTAATTGCTTCATAGCCAATTTTAGCATTAATAGCTGTTAATTTAGCAGGAAATGTTGCGAGTTCAGCATCAAACCTCATTCCTTTACACACCAAGAGCTGTCTCCTGAGGTGGAAACTAACGCCAATGATAACTCTTGTCTCTATCATGTTTTTTCTTCTCCTGAAGTTAGCATGCTAACCAGCTTGCCCAAGCCCGTCACGTCACTTTCCAATAGCAATTCACTGTAGCCTCCAATCTGCCCTGAAGACGTAGCGGTATGAAGACGAATTATAACCTCCTCTCTTGTAAATACAACAATGACCGAAGCTCATGCAACAATCATCACAACCTACTTCCAGCAAGACACCATGTTCAACGGCAGAGAAAACTTAAAACGACCAAGTATTAATGTGCTAACCAGGCTAGTTAGTCAAAACGCTGAGTTTTATTGATTATTGATTATTTATTCTCAGTTCATCTGAAAGATGTATTTGTTTCCTTTGCAAAGTTTATTTTATTGTGTGCAACCAGAATGTGGCAGATGTAGGTATATTCTGTTGTCAGAATCAGACCACTTACAAGGGACTTTTTAAAACTGTGAAAGATGCGTTTGAATGTCTGAACTCCTAGATCATTTACAGAAAGCCACAGCATCTGCATCCTGCGAGTGCTGGATATAGAGCTCATAAATTCTATATCTGTACATTAACAAAATAATGCATTGTCATTGCATTGTAGTAATAAAATTTATTTGTAGATTGGCATGTTCTTTTGTGTCACATTATATAAAAATAGTCTGCCATATCTAAACTTAAAGAAATCTCATTTTCATTTTGAAAGCATTTCAGGTAATGTAATACCAAATTAGCACACTTTCATTTTTAGGCTTTGTCACCCAACCTTGAGAATCTGTTGCGGTTTGTTCACTCATGGACACAAACTCTAAACAGATAAAAATAGCTATTTTATTCTCCTAACTGCTTTCATTAGCGACTGTTGAAAGTTCACCTTCTGTCACCTCGCTATTAAGAGAAACCTGCACTCTGGAGGGTTAGAAAAGGGAAGGACTGGTGAGTAAAGTGGTCAACTTCTGTGCATATGTGTGTATGTGTGAGATTAAAGAAGACAGTGATGAAACGATTCCTTTCTGTTGGTAAGCGCGCAGAGAGAAAACAGGCAGCGGGATGCTTGACACCCAAAACCCCAGCGCTGGATCTCGCCATGGGAGGGCCCCTACGTCGAGTATGAGTAATTACATGTGCGTACTTTCCTTTGCCCTGTAGCTTCTAAGAACCCCCGTCATAATAATCTCCACAGACAGAGTCACACATGCTCAGACACACACTCCAAAACCACATTCATATTGTTTCAATCTCTCTCTCAGGCGTGCTAATTATGGGAATCATGAATCGATTTTTGTCTGCTGTAACATCTACATAAGTTGGTCTCATGTTTTAACAAAAGGGATGAGTTTCTGTGGGTTTAATGGCGAGTTGTCACAATATACACAGTCATGTTATTAGGCCATTAATCTTGTGTAACCATGAACGGACAGTCTTGTACACAACCATGTCTATTTCTGCCTCCTTCTGCAAATAAAGACAGGATGTGGTGGGAGTCTGTCTTCTCTTATTGGATGATCAGGTTTACTGGAGACAACTGCAGCCTATTGGTTTACAGTACAACACATTCCCAGTTTGATTATGTGTAAAAAAATAAATAAATAAATAAAAAATTGAAACGAGCTTTCCCTCCTAATCCATAATAAGATTCCTGGTGGTTTTACAATAGATGCTCCATGATGAACTTTGATGATGAGAGCACTTTTGCTTGGATTACAGGCGGCGGCATAGAGGCAGGAGAAGGGAGAAAAAAAATCTTTTGCCAAGTGAAGGGAAAGCAGTATTGATCCATATGCATTGTCTCGTTAATTTTGCCAGAGGTGTGGATTCCTCATGATCGATATCCAGCGACTGCATCTTTATTCTTCTGTGTAACCTATTACTGTCGGTGAAATGCGAGGCCCGCACCACAATTAAAGCTGTGGGGCAGGCAAGGCCAATCAATAGCATAGATGTATGATCTGTATAGCAGGAAACAATAACTAGTCAAAGGTACAGGATGTATTCTTCCAAGGCTAAAGGCTAATCTGTATGAGTGACTCCACCTTAGTCAATGGCCACCATAGTTCCCCAAAGCCCAGCTTTAATAAGTAGAGGGGGCCTCAAGGCTGTTCACAACAGGACTTTAGACTCCAGGGTCATTTCCATCTATGTGCTGCTGTTATGGAAGTAATGATCGCTTAACTTCTTTGCCTTTTGCATGCTGCACCATCCTGCTAGAGAGGTTATACAAACACCCAGAGAAAACATGGCAGGGGAAATACATACAGAGCCCTTGAATGACAATTAAGAGATATGAACTCCAAATACAAGAGATATGCACTCCAAATACAAAAACACACCAGGACAGAAATGTAAAGATGAAACAACGGTGAAAAAATAAAGTGATAGAAACTGGAGGGGCTGGTGCACTTCTGATACAAATGAAAGCATATTATTAAGTGTAGACTACATATTAGCCATGTAACATCTCTGAGTGGTATTTGTTTCTTTATAGTTTTTCCTTTCTTTTTTCAGTTAAAAACTATTTCCACTGGCAAAAAAGATGAAAGATAATTTATAGAGAAACAGGTGACCTAAAGCTCAGTGCATACGTTACTGTGATGCAGTCCATACAGTACTAGAAAAACTTTTTTAAGCGTTACCCAGCAGCAGGTTGTATCTTCAAAGATATTTCCACTGTCTACTGTTTATTTAAATGTTAGATTGAAGCACTGAAGGTGATGTATACTTGACTACCACTGACTAGGTTGCTGTACTACTGGAAAGGGATATGTCTGCTATGAAGGACTGTTCAACCAGTAAATATACACAATAAGGCAAAGATATAAGATACCCGAGCAAAATAAAATTGAGTTAGAAATACACAGAAGCACATGAAATCTACTTCACATTGCCCTTTGTAAACTTTTTATCCTCAAGGATAGACTGTGAACATGAAGAAAATACTGTTGAGGATCACTGTTGTACAACAGTCCAAAAAATTAAAGTTTTAATTTTTCACCTAAGATTCTGAAAAGTTCAGAGGTCACAATTGATCCAATGCTATCAATGCTAATTTGTATGCTAACATAACACCCTAATTGCCAATTCAAACTTTACAGATACAGAAGCTAGCAGAGTCTGTGTAAATCGATGGTAGCTGACTGGCGAACATTACTGAAACATTGCAAACATTATTTTGCTTACTGCTATTTTGTTATTATTGTAGCTACTACCAATTAGATGTTTTCACCAGTCCACCAGGGTCTTAATGGAGACCCAACAAAGGACCTGCCTTCGATCCAATACAGCCTGTCTAATTTGGTCAGAGAAGGTTCTGTTGTATTGCCATAGACCTCGGGTCTGTGTATGTAACCGGATCCATGCGGACTTGCTTTCATGTGTTGCTTGTCTTTCGACTGCAGCTGCTTGTCAGTTTGTGCTGTGTAATGCTTCCCTCTATACATATGTCCGTTGAGGTTGACTGCATTTTGGATTAGCTCTTATTATCCTCTATTTCGGACCAATTCTGACTGTCCTCGCGTTCCTTTCAGATCGGGTCTCTTCTATTTGAGAATTAATTTACGCACGTAAATTTTCCACAGGTCGTATATGGGAAACATGTCCTGATGATGTTGATAAAGATGAGCGGACCAATTATAATTTCAAAAATGCTAATGATACTATGAATAATGATGACATGATAGGGATGATTAAGCCAGTGGCATCATCCTGGTTTTCTATGGGATGATGTAAATGTTTCCATGTAATCAGCGTTGTGGAGCTCAGCGCTGATGACGGCTGCAGCTGCAGAGTGAGATGACTTCGTTGCATAGCTCAAAGCTTCCTCGCCCCACTGTATTTTCATATCAGCAATACACTGGCTGTTAGCATATTAGGCTGTCCTTTTCTGCCAGTCCCTGCTGCGGTTTACAAGTAAATGGAATGACTATAAATCACCACTAAATCACACAGCAGAACTAAGATTATGTTTAGAATAATGACATCGCTATAAATCTTCCATGCTGATGACTGGACTAGACAAAAACACAAGTTTATTCTGGGAGTTTTGTAATATAATTTCCAATTCAGATTAGCCTGACATTGATGGATTGTATCATCATTCTCTGAAAATGCAAACTGACTTTCTTTTTTTTTTTTTTTGTTGACAGGCTGACAATTTGACATTAGTTTATTGTGTGGGTGGGCTGCTCTGTCAATATTTTGGGGAGAAAAAAAAATCAAATCAAACAGATTGTCAAATTTAGAAGTTTTCATAAACTTTGATAAAAAGTTTGGAGGACAAGTTTTGCCGCATGTCATTTTAACATGTCACCGCCATAGTGTAATGCATCCCGTTTGCCCGTGTAGTAACAAAAAAGCAGCTTATAGATATTATTGAACTGAGTGTCTAACAGCCTCCTGGCTTTCTCTTTGAGAGTGCAGAGGCACTTACTGGAGAACAGTGATGGCTGTTGGTCATTTGTATATGGATTTCACTGCCACGTTTGAGAAGTTGCGGCTCTCAGGTATTCACTGCAGCATGAAAAGCAATAAATAGCAGAGCTATCTCACTGTTAAAGTCCACTTACCTCCTGAGGGCCCAGTGCTCTATATGTAAATGAGAGTGCCTTGTAACAAGTACGCAGACACACACACATATATACATATACACACAGATATTCCCCCTCTCACACACAAGATTTCATGTGCACACATACACACGTTCGCCAAGTGTTTCTTACGGTGTTCAGCCTTAGATGAAAACAAAATACTCAATGAAGTCCTTTCCTCCAGCAGGTTGGACACGAGGTGACTGCGTCCTCCACCATTCAAGTGTGATGCCTCTGTTTTTCTCTTGTTTTCCTTTTCTTCTCCTCCACTTCACACTGGCTCAGCAACAATTGAATTAGACAATGTTTGCCAAGTTGTTAATATCCTGAAAATCACTGGGTGGTTTGGAAGTACAGGGAGGCCTTTCTTTGTTTCAAGTTCAGTGTGCTCGTTCAAAGCAGGCCCTTTCAGCTCTCAATCACGATGTTCGGACCAGAGATGAAAGACAGAAGTTTTTGTTTTCAACCCCACCCCTCTGTGGGTTCGGACGGACCTGAGAAAGGCTGAAGGTAATGCCAGTTAATCACACTCATCAGGGAGAGGCGGCAATGATCCATGCATGTCCACCGCTCATTTCCATGGCGTCTTCATGACAGAGAGGTCAGACAGGGAGCAGCGAAGAAAAACAAACTCCAAATATGGAGTGGATATTTAATTAACCATGACAACATAGTTCAGCTTAACGAGCATTTCTTCCCTGCCAGCCATTCTCTGTAGCTTCTCACAGTTGCTCAGGGCAACTCCACATCTTCGCCAGTTAGCCACAGAAATGAGTGGGATGCTTGCCAAAGCTTTGTAAATATACATGAAGATGAAACAGCTCTGCCAGCATCCTCCTGGTACACTGGGAATGGTGCTTTAATGAAGAATATTTCATGCTAACTGTTTTTAATAGAGGCCTTACTTTCCTGAATGACAATGCACAGCTGCCCAACATCTGCTTTCCTTTCCTTCTGATTCTGACTCAAGGGCTGGTACTGATCTCCAAAAAGGCTTTGCCTCTAAACAAATAATGATGTCTGGTAAGAATAACTGCAGGTTACAGAGAGGCTTGTAATGAACAACACTGGCGCTACACATTTAATAACAGAGGTAACTTCTCATGAAAATGGTCAACAACAGTCAGCAACACTATTCATACCATTGTTTGGCTTTAACATGCATCAGATCCCCCCCCCCTGTAATGTCTAGACCTGCTTAAAACTTCTCATGAGATTTCATTTTGAAATCCGTACACAACAACAGAAAACATTCATGTGAACACTGCATGTAAACAAAATACCACAAAACATATAAAGCAGCAAACAAACTGTACTTTCACTCCTATTTGAATAAAACTCCTGTGCTCCTCACAATTTTCTCAATTACTGCTGAACATTTAAGGTCACTACTACGGTTGCCGTCCGTGTCACATGACATCGGCGTCAGTGGTTGCCTTGTGCAGGTATGAATAGCAGTACCCTCAGTTGCTTTTGTTAGTGATGACATAGGGATATAATGGGAGTTTGAATGTCAGTGTTTCAGCCCTGTCCTTGGTTACGAATACAAGGCAAACTGTGCAGCCATGTAGCTAAAGAGCAGACTAAACAGAGTGAAATGTCCTTATACCTCAGACTTCCCCAAAGGCAGACATGGTATATTAACAACTGTAGCCTATATTATAGTCTATGCTACTGTGAAAACAAATGTGAATATGCTGGACACAAGTGCAGAAAACAGAGTCTCACTGAGAGTGTATTGCAAATACTGGTAGGTGGTGAGGAAATCCAAAAGGTCCAGTTGGTCCGGAGGCAGAGGTGAGTTGAGAGGGAAGAAGCCCAGGTGGTTGACAGCAGGAGATCAGAGGAGGGCTTCTCAGGACAGAGCGCACGGCAGACCAGGAAACAGCAAGGTGTGTGAGAATGGATGTGAGGCAAACGGAGAGTCGAGTTATGATAGGTAATAATCACACAACAGAAGCAAAACACTACAACACTTCTCAAAGGGGCCGAGTTGTGGTTCTACCGACGTAGCTGAAACAACAATCTGACGACGAACGGGGCGTATCTCTGGGGGTTTATACAGGAAGGCATGATGGGTGATGACCGGCAGGTGCATGATGTAATCAGGGTGGAGTCATTACTTCTGCATGCATTTCACACTAATTCCATCACACACACACACACACACACACACACACACACACACACACACACACACACACACACAGACAAACAAGGGGAGGGGAAACAAAGGAGGAGAGGGAAACTAAAGGCACAGGCTGGACTGTGACAGCTACATTATACAATAAGCAATATATTCCTTTAGATTTGGGCTGGAACAAATATGATTACTGTACATAATGAAAATGACATTGCACAATTTAAAACATCTACATCAACATCCCATCAAAACATCTACATATCACCCTATCCCGTATAATACATTAACATACATATTTTTCAAAATGTCCCTTATTTCTTCGCATTGGAAGGTGGCAACCCTAGTTACTATGCATGTAGCTGCATGTGCTGGCTCACATGGATAGTTTAGCTAGTCCTGCTACATGATAATTTTCTACTATGCTAGCCTACTCAGCTAACTCCTCACAGGCCTAGAGGACTAACCCTGCTAACCGTCTGTCTGTTGAGTATCCAAATACATCGGCTATGAATCCAGCATTAACTACACATTTCATCAGGCTTCACTGACTCCACATTACAATAATGTGCATTAACAGCCTTAGCCTGTGAATTGCTAATGAGAACAGCTATTGCTAATTGCATTAATCCCAACCTCATGTAAACTCAAATTGGGATTTCTGTTTCATAGTATTATCTTCAGGGTTAACAACTTTATAGGCCACTGCATTCTGTCACAAGTCCTTATATATGTCTTACCTGTGGAAAACATATTTATGACAAAAATCTGCAACACTGTTCATATTATTGTTTTATAACTCAACTAATGCTCAACACGGATTGAAAACACAGAATTCACCTTGGCACAAGGAATACTGTAAATCCTTAACATGTCAGTTTTGAAATAGGGGTCTTAAAACATCCATTAGGTATTTTATGACCCAGTCTTGACACTATTGTCAGGTATAAATATTTGACACAAATATAAAATAGTCTGTAAAATGGTCTATTAACCCCACGTACATGAAACAAAACTGAGAACCTTTACACTGGTTATCAATGGACTACAGTGTAGTGAGTTCAGTTGAGATGTTTCACCAAATTTGCACACATTAAAAATTGCATTTCAGAGCTTGTCACTGCCATTGTTAAAAGCTCAAACCATTATGCTGTGAAAACATAGATATATTTGTGGCTGAAATTGCTTTTGTAAAGGTGAGGCGCACTCTGCAGTCTTTCAAGGGCAGCTGTTTGGCAGTGACAATGCATGCTGTGTCTCATCGAGAAGGAAAAGTACCCAAAAAACTTTTTTCTTTTTTTTTTTTTAAATCAAGGATCAACAGCATGGATTCATTTCCAAAGCCCCCTCACTACAGTTTTAGTTTAGATATATCTCCTCATATGTACAGGGCACAGATTATTAAAAATATCTTAAAATACTTGCCCTTAGCAATACAGCTTGTGACTGTGACTCACTATAAGGTATTAACTTATTTCCCTTAGCTGTTAAATGAGTTTTTTTATGTCAAAGTTGATTTACTTAGGGAAGCAGTCCGGTTGAGGCCATTTTCATCCATTTAAATTTACTGCAGGCTATCACTTCTAAAAACGGAGAAATTGAGCACATCGAGATTGAACCCAGCTATCTCCACAGACGAACCACGGTTTCACCTTTTTGTTATGAAGAAAATGTGCAAAAGTAGTTTCACATAAGTGTAATATCCAGTATGACAGGCTTTAGTGTGGGTGAGCAATTTTAGAGCAAGTTAACCACCCCTGTCTGTCTATCTCTGCACAGTACAGCCCTGCATGCAATTGCAGCTCGTGCCCAGCTCGATCATAAATGAAAGTGACTTTGAGAGCAAACAAACAAACAGAGCTTAAGTGAATCAGTTAGGCAGAAAGAGGCATGTGGCAGGCAGGCAGGTGATGGATGGTGGCGCTTAGGAGCCGTGACTTTTGGGTAAGTGACAATGACACACATAAAGGCCACCATTACCCATTTTAAGATGCGGTTAAAATCCTTATCGACCCGCCCGCCTCACTTGCCAATATGCCAGAGCATCACGCCAGCTGGGGCTAGATGGCAGGCAGGGAGTGATTTGCATTGACGAGAACCTCCCCGTCTCCTCTCTATAACACAGTCACACACACATACACACACACACACACACACACACACACACAGTTTATACACAGACAAGTTTCCCTATGTGAGCAGAGTTTAAACCCAAAAGAGAAAAGCACCTGTAGTAGCAGATCACTGATGGATTCCAAATGCTGCACTCTCTGCAATTCGTCACAAATGCACTCCAGAGGTAAAGTGTGCTGCAGAGTCAAATTAAAACCTGACACCAATTTGGTAAAGGACACTTTCTTCCACCTCTCCTATTGCTGCCAGAGACACTCACCTGTGCCGAATAATTGCATGAAATTACAGCTTCTTCCACGCCTTCTATGTATCTGTGTGCACACAGGCAAAGTTCACACCTCACGGGATGCAGTGAATCACATCTTGTGCACATTAAAAGGCACATCTGTTCACGTAGTCAATAAAACATTCGATGCTGGCGGGTGTTTCAAGCAGGCACATACAGACACACTTGTCCTATACTTTGGCATGACAGTGTAGGACTATTTACCGCAAACGTTTTCCTTGTGCAGAGAGCATAAAAACATAGAAGAAGAGAGTTATCAGTTGGAGAAACCTGTATGATCAATCCTGTCACTTTTTTTTTTTATTCTAAAGAAATTCTAGAGGAAAATAGTTGCACGATGAATGCGCGCATGTGTTTTCCTGTATTTTGCTGCTTTATTAAATGCTCTTAACAATAACTTTCTGACCTAAAAACTGTTTCAATAAACTAGCTGGTTGTTTACCCAAGCATCATGCGATTCTTGTTTTTACACTGACACTGCTGGTTTTGATGTGCTGCCGCGGTGGGGAATGTGTGATCACAATGAGCGGCTCAATGGTGAAAATATGACATGAACTGAGTGTTAGAAAATTACTGATGTACCTGTAAGGCAGATGTTATTGATGCTAAGTTTAGGTTCTTCTTTTAGTTTAGTAATTTTTTGATCGAAGACTTTAAACTAAGGTGTAGCTGCTAGAGTCGGAGTTTTGTAGCGGTTTGTTAAATCTTTATGGTATTGATTCTGGTTATTGAATCCAAAACCTTTCAACTCAAGTCAGGTGGTTCAACTTTTGTAAAGTTAGGAAGGAATAATATTCAAAGATTTTTTTAGTTATTTTATATTCTGACTGAGAAGGCAGTCTACAGTTTTTACTCACAGCTACAACTTAACCAAGCATTTCAAGAAGATAATTGTAAGCTACTGGAATAGACACTACATGTGTGTGTAGCTAGTGATCATATTGATGTCATATTTATTGCATATTATTAATATGCATATATAACCTTTAAAATCACATTCAATTGCAAAATTACCTTTTAGGAACCGGAAAATGTTTTTTGTTGGGACTGTGTCACAGACGTAATGATTTAAGTCTATGTTAATTTCAGAGGCTGAATTTTATAATGTGGTATTGGATTTCATTACCTGCCCTCCACCATTATCACTCCTTGAATTCATTGTGTCCACAAAGTCATGAACAAGCGCCCTGTGTGCCCGGCCCCTACCTGACAGTCCTGCCCAGCCACAGTAAATCGTTTTCTGTGTGAGTGGGACCGATTCCAAAGGCCCTCGGTCAAGACTGTGGTGGAGATGAAATGGATAAAGACTATGAATAGAGATCCCATTTCCCCCAGGCAAGAGCACGACACACAGATACACGGCGCTAGGAGAAAATCCATAAATGCAAATGGTGTCTTGCGCGCACTGTGGTGGCTGCAGGACACAAGGAACTTCATATTGGAGCTCAACGAGCTCATTGGTACATGAACAGTCAAGTGGGTCCTGCATTGATTTCTGGCAAATGCCTTGATGTCGATTTGCTTATTCTGGGCTTTTTTTTTTTTTTTGGGCTGTCATGTCTTTTTGCTGATGCAAATGCTGTTATTATTCTGCACAACAACCCAGCAGGGATTCACATACAGTAGGTAGAAAGAATATTATTATCATACATGGGTAATTACATGACCGGTATTACATGACTTACCTTAAACGTCTTCTTTGTCATACACATTAAGTATTATATTATATATCATCTTTCGATGCATGAGGATGGTTTTGTGCATCTGCTCGACCTTGTTATATCATCATTCAACACGCTGCCCGGCTCCTGGAAACCTAAATGTCTGCAAATGGCTTCCATAGTGCTACGCACGGTGTTGCAGACATATTGAGATTATGAATAGCGTTTTACCCCCAGCGAGAACATGACACACTGGTACACTGTGCTAGGAGAAAATCCATAAATGCAAATAATGCTGTGTTTGTTGTGGTAGCTACTGAACAAGAGGATCTTCATATTGAAGTGCAATAAGCCAACTGGTTGATTCACAGTCCAGTGGGTTTCACATTGATTTCCTGAAAAATATCCTTGTACGTGTTGATGTTCTTGTTCCAGGCTGTTGTTTATTGTCCTGTTTTTCTTGACTTTAAGCAACAGTGATAATATTCTCGCTGCCTTCACCAAACGTTGGAGCACTTGACTCAGCGTGTAGCTATCTGATGCTGGCAGTTTTAGAGAACAGTTTCAAAAGAGCACGAGCCAGATAAAAGAATAAAGAAAATAAATCCCAAACAAGAACACTGGACACGCTCCTTCTCTCTCTTGTCTTGCACTTACAATATCTGCGACAACATCAAAGGTGTGGTTGCGTCATACTGTCATTTCATCATGTTATACACTACGCTTTAGTCCTGTTTGTATGACATGGATGACAATGTTAGAAGCTTGCTAGAAAAAGGATGTCGCCATAAAATTAAAATGAATATGAAAACTGTATTGAGAGCTAATGAGCTCTACTAGTTTGGTTGAAAGTATTGTCATTCAAATTCACACTTTGATGTTATTATTGTCTTCACTACATTAACAGATAAAACTCACACTTTTTCATAGACACCAATTATTCTGCGTAAGGGATTTACTACATGTTTTGAATTTATGAGGGTAGAGAACGAGCTAACTGGCCAAACATTCTCAAAGTGATGCATTTTTGGACTTTATTTCTTAACAAATCAGTCATCAATAAACATCATTATTTAGATTGTAGTGGTTAGTTTAAAATCATTGGGAGATTGAAGTCTGTCACTGAAAAAAAAACTGAAAATACAACTGCATATTCACCAAAAAGTGAAAAAAATATATATTTTTGTGAAAAAAGTCAACGCTACAGTTATCTCAGATTATGAAATATACCTTCAGTTTAACCTCAACAGAATAAATATCATTATAATCAGTCATGAATGTAGTTATGTTTAGTTACATGTATGTAGTCTGTAAATAATGTGCCCACTGATGTTCGAGGTAGACGATGTGATGAGAGATGAGAAGGAGAGAATGATTGAATGGGGCTGACTGGGATATGACACTAGGTCAAATCACTCTTCTAAGTTGCAAATACATTTATCTTTTAAGCCACACAAGTGGTCTCTAGTGTTTATTTATAGAATAATGCAAATGGCTTATGGGTAAATATCATAATAAGATTTAACTGTTTCATTAGCATTTTATCATTGCATATATATTTGCCAATACATAAAACTTGCTGCCCATTCAGGCAAGGGTGCAGGTTTACCCCCACAAAGTTAAATCTGTATTGTTTGCAGCTTTACTACAAAGATCTCTGTGCTATACTGCCCTGTGTTTGACTGCTATTCAATAGCAGTGAAAAAACTCAGCCCTGAGCTGTGCCTGCAGGGCTTTTCTTTACCCTCCATAAGGCCCAAACAACCTTCAGCAATGACGCAGGGCCGCCTGTATGTAGCCCACCACTCACCACCACCAATCAGTTTTCAACATTTTCTCCACATGCGTGATTTGTATAAGACATAATGAAATGCCTTGGACAGGCCACAACATTTGCATCATGTTGGTCTGATAGATGTCATCTAAAATGTGAGTAAAACACTTGCATAAAATGTACTTTGAGGCAGAAAAAAGTGGAACTCATCCAGAGAAAAAAGAGCAAATGTAATTATTTCTCCCACCCTTTGAGAAATGAAAGAGGACTTTACGAACAGATGCAATTATTAGTGGACACCACAGTCTAAATGAAGTAAACAATTATGCATCAATTTCCCCGAGTATAAAGAGAAATAATAACCACATCTGTAATTAAAAAAATATCCAGAACAAGTTAAAATATACATATTTAGGAAGGAAAATGATTAAAAGCAGAATGAGCACTGGCCCTTGGTACATGGTGCAGACAGAAAGGAGTGGAGCACTCGGTGTGTGTGTGTGTGTGTGTGTGTGTGTGTGTGTGTGTGTGTGTGCGTGTGTGTGTGTGTGTGTGTGTGTGTGATGGAAATAGTGTGAAATGCATGCAGAAGTAATGACTGCTGGGAGTGGGCTGATTCAGCAGCTGAACAGGTGTTGTTGGAATTGTATCAGACAGAATCCATTCATATTTGGAATCACTCAGCCATGCACGCTTTGTGTTAGACTGCATATAATCTACAGAAGAATTATGGCGAGTTATTATCCTGACTGCACGATAACATGAAAGCTAAATCTCATCACTTGATCCTGATCAACCAGGTAACATTTCCATCACAAATAAAGAGTCTTTCAACTCCACTTATGGAAACTTCAAGACAACATATTATATAATTATTTTCTGCTGTTACTTTAAAGTGTGTGAAAGCCTGGGTTCAAAACTATTGTATTTTTTGTCAAAATCAAAGTGCAAGTTTAAAAAACATCCTTTTTATTAAGAGTTTAACAGTAGACCAAGTCTAAAACCTAATATATGGGATATTTACATTCTCTTGACTGAAACATGGCCCATTAGGACTACATGTTAACTTCCAGGCTGCTGCTCTGCTGCTGCTAAAATCCTGATTTTATAACCAGAAAGTCCAGTTGGCCAGCCAACTAATGGTGTAACCCTATCACTCAGTCACGCCCCATTTAGCTGAGCAATGGTGTAACGTTGTCACTCAGTCTGTCAGTCAGCAACAGATATTCGCATCTATAGCGCTGGCTTCACTGTTTGGGTTGAGCCAAAATGTGTGGCGATGTTTGATCAGATTTGATAGTCACCTACTGTGAACACAATGTAATGTCACTGTGAGGGTACCCCAGAAATCTATCTATCTATTTCTCTTCCATAAAGTTGACAGAGTTAAATAATAAAAATAAAAAATAAAGAAAAAAGGTCAAAATTGATGCTGCAGAGGTCCTAGGCTGGGTCAAGCTTCAAAAAAACGCTGGATCAATACATTTCCCTTGATTCAATTCAGTTGAATACAGTTCATCTTTATTTATTCATGTATCTGCAGCTGTGTCTTTCAACAGCAGAGTGCAGTAACTACAGAGGCAGTAAAGCTGAGAAAAACAGGTTTAAAGTTTCTAGGCTGGACAGCTGTAAAATAGAAAGGCTGTAAGTCTTTCATTTTATGTCTTTTTAGGCTGATTTTTATATATATTTGAAAAAATCACTGCCATAGATCCCCACAATACCTAAAAAATGTAGATGTTGCAGTCTGGCTTTGGTTAATCTTCACAGAATACCTAGAATCTGCAGAATCTATCTGGAATCTGGCTTGGTGTGTACGTCCATTTTGTAGTTACTAGAAAAATGTAAAAGAAATTTAACATTTCTAAGGTATAATATTAGTAAAAATAGATGTCAGAGAGTCAGATGCAGGTTACAGCTCATATTTGATCAAATATTAATTTAGTCTGTATGACAAATTTGTATGCGGCTGCCACCCAGGTCAGTGAATACACACAAGATGAATGGGAGAAAAAAATGCTGTTAATCACACATCTGAAAACAAGCTTAAAAACTATATGATGAATTTATAATTGGAAAAACAAATCTTTAAAAAAAACACACACACAAAGCCATGACCTATGCATAATTAAGAGGTCCAATTCCTATGGGTATAAATGAGAGGATGATAATGCAGCTTGATAGACCCGCCATGTTTGGTAAATCTATTTTAACCATCATACCTCCAATAGCCTTTATAATGCAGACTTTCTACCAGCAACTCCAGTATGACATCATCAGGGTTTTGATGCTGAGTGCTACTTTAAATGATGCAAAAGCTGACTTTGTAGTGTAAAATTGGTGGAGTACCCCTTTAAACACACCAAACACTAACCGAACACGTTGTTCAAATGCGTACATAGCCGCATGTCTATCACAAAAATAGCAGCACTGTAAGGCACACTCACACACTGCCATGTTATGCCTCCTTATGATAGGGATATCATAAGATATGATTGCTACAACATGTTGGAAGGAAAATGATTTTCCATCCAAGAATGTAATATGAAAAATATCACTTAATAAAATAACAATATACACATTTTCAAACAATATAAAAATCAGATGCAGACAGGTCTAATTGCAGTGTAGTGTTATTGAGTTGAGAAGAACATGGTTTGGACGTTGTTGTGTTATGTTGGAAAACATTGTGTAACTCCACAGTGTAACAACTGACATAATTCTCATCAAAACTGATTGGCATGACAGCCAAACCAAGAAAAAAAAAAAAAAAAAACAAAGTTTGAAAATAACAGTTATTATCCTTCAATGGGTTTTGGTTAAGCTGGAGATCGAACAAAACCTCAAACCACAAACAACCTCCATCACATTCCTTCACACACCAGATCCCTGCAGAAAAGCATATCTGGCCTCCGCGCTTTAAACAAACGTGGCAAAGAAAAGGATGTTAGGAGAGTATCAGGTGACCTATGCAGATACTGGATTTTATTTACAACCAGTGTACGAGGGGAAAATGTTAGCTTGTTCCCACACAGCTCAGAGCGGGACCGCAATAACCTGCCAGCTCAATTCCTCCGATGTCCCTGCGTGTGATTTATTGGGGCTTTCTGCAAGGTTAAAAAGTTATGGCTGAGTTACTACTTGTCTTCCATATTAATTACATAAGCAGAATGGTGTGCGAAGCAGAGATGGGCACTGATATTCCCTCAAGTTGCACAGATCAATCAATATTGATCAACAATACCTTGATGTATGGCAACATCTCACGGCTGAGACCTTGGGCAGCTTGAGTGATGATGGCATCCAGAAATGGCAGTGTCTCTAAAACAATCCCCCCCCCCCCCAAAATAGATAGGATGGAATTGAGATCTAAGGCGTACACACACACACACACACACTTGCTACCTCATTGTTTCCCCTTCTTTCTCTTTTTACTTTCTCTCACGGAAACCCCACTTTGTCTCAGCACCACACAAAGACACGCTCTCGTGGATGTTTTTCTCTGGGGTTGGCGTGATGAATATGAAATGAAATCCATATGGTTCTGTCAATAACATTGCTGCCAACACGGCTCCACAGCCATTATAAGTGGCTACACCTCGGGCAATACACAAGCTAATGAATAGTGCAAGCAACCAAAACGAAACATTACTTCACAGCCTCGCCATAAATGAATAAACATGAGTAAGAGTGTACAGGAACGAAATGTTTACCCATAAAAATCCTGTTTCACTTAAACACATTTTGGATTTTCACCCTGACACTTCAATTTAACTGGGTGGCTTTTATTTAAATCAAATCAGAGGAGAGGAAGGAAAATGGAAGGAACAGTGGTTGTGGGAGAGAGTAAACACACACATTTATTTCCATACACTCTCACATGACCACACACACACACACACACACACACACACTCAAGGACAGAGAGAATTAACAGCAGGAGGAGGCAGGTCTCTTTCCCTGGATGCTTCAGGCTATTTCAGGAGGCTATTTCAGGTCTTCTGTCTTCTTCCTGTGTCTCCTCTCTGCGTATATCCATCTGACAGCAGCTAACAGAGGACACAGGAGTATTTTTAACGCTGTGACTCAACAACACTGTTTTTTTTGTTGTTGTTTTTTTCTCCAGATGTACATCTGTTCACAGTTTACCACTTTCTGTAAAGCGAGATGGCAAAAAGGCCTGTTAAACTGTAACATTTAGCTCCAAAAATAACACAAACATTCGGCTGGCGTTGACACAGACACTGGAGCAGGTGAGCTTTTTTGGTTTTTTGGAGAGTTTTTTTTGCCCTGACTCACAGGAAAGTGGAAAACTGCAGAAAACACATCAATCCTTAAGAGTTTATGGAATAAGCAAAAAGAAAAGTGACTTGTAATCCTCTATTATTCAACCATTCTGAGAAGTATTTTTACTTATTTTTTTAATGCAAATCACTGTTTTTATGCCTCCACACGGGCGGTAGTCAAGGCCGGAGACATTATGTTTTCAGGGGTCTGTCTGTACGTCCCATTCTCGTCAATGTGACATCTCCAGACCACCTAGAGGGAATTTCTTCAAATTTAACACCAGCATTCACTTGGACTCGGATGAATTGATTAGATTTTGGTGGCCAAAGGTCAAAGGTAAAGGTCACTGTGACCTGACAAAACACATTTTTGGCCATAACTCATGTATTAATACACAAATTGTGACACAATTTAACTCAAATGTCTACACGGATAAAATGAAGAGATGACATTTTATATATCAAAGGTCAGCTCAGGAAGGGGAGAATGTGATCATATTTCCTTGCCATGGCCTCTATGGGTTGTCTTGACCTTGGCTGCTGCTTGTGTTTTATGTCTCCCTTCATGTCCTGGTAGGAGGAGTTTGCTTTAGTGCAACTTGGTACACCTGGTCTCACTCTCTCTATCACTGGATCTCCCACTTGAACCACATGGATTCTTTTGTTTGATTTGGTTGTACTTTCTATTTTACAACACACAACACTACCCATTCATACATCCACTCACTAACACGACTGATCTGACATTTAGTTGATGTATTCACCTTCCATTTATGTAAATAAATGTGATTTGATCTTCATTTCAAGTGTGCATTTCAAGTGTGCATTTCCCTCCTTGTGTCACTGTCTAAGAGCCAGGTCTTGACATTATACTTTAATAATTTCAATAAATATATACTACACCTTCGCTGGATGACCACCGCTGCACCTGACCTGTTCTCTGCTTAGGTGCTCAAAGTATCAGTGAGGCTAAAATGAAAGAGAGGTTTCCACACACTTACATTAAACAGGCCACATGCCAAGAATGATTGCTCCTTCACCAAGGAACTCGCCTGAAATGATTCAGAAAGTGCAGTGCACCCTGGGGATTTCTTTTGGGGGGGCAGATGTACTTTAACCTGTGCTTGAGTGCTAGAGATGACTCAGTCAGGTTGAGTTAAGTAACTAATTTTTCAAAAAGATATCACAACTCATAAATGTTCTCTACAAAATGGTTTCATTAATCCGCCCGATTTCAAGGTGTTGCAACATTTTTCAAAAGCAAACATCACATCAAACATATCACAAGTGTTTTAACACAATTGACTACTTGGTATACTGAAGCAGGTTTGATCAGTAATTTTAAAATCGATGCCCAACAATCAGTGATAATATTACAGGATATTTTCTCCACCAGCATCAGCAGTCCACTGAACTGCACAGTAGGCCTTCCTGCTTTAGAACAAACTAGCCTGCATTAAGATAATCATAATGATGAACTGACTCCCTCGTTGTCACGTAATGCTGCGAAAAAATCAGCAGCAATCAGGCTCATATAACGCTGACATCTGTGTTTCACAGTGACATTAGACAATGACAGTGTCATTCTGTCTGATGTACAGAGACAGAATGAAATCTCACACCTCTGGCACATTTTGTTTTCCGCTTCCTACAAGATAATTAGATCAAATGACTTGGCTGGATTAATATGATAGACACTGTGTTCTGCACTATACTGGATTCAAGGAATAATGCGTTGGTTTTGTGACTGGAGTCCCGTTCAGACATGTTTCACATCCACATATGTCAACATCCGTTTTAGATCAATTTCCGTTCACACATGGAATCAGAACACCTCTCAGATGTCTTTAGAGTGACAAATTGTGATTGCATTTCTTTTCCTCTGTGGAAATATGCAATCACTGCAATGTACTGTACACTTACACTCGTCCACACAGCTGGTGGTGGCTTTTCGGTGCCTTGCTGCAGGTACAGACTTCACAACCTTGCCCCAGTTGTTTGGCATAGACAAATGAATTGTATCCAAATGTGTCTGGGACTATAAGGAAAACTTAAACAGTTGACAAAGCAGCCCTTCAATGTGATCTGCGACGCTTTTATTTAGATTCTGTCATCACTCGTGTTTCCTGCTTCAAGAATCGTTCACTGCAGTTTACAGTAATGAGGTCCTCCATTTCGTCAGACAAGGATGTCAGACTTCTGCAAAACCCCCATGGTACATTCAATGACAATATCTTTCTTTTATGTCCAGAGGCAATGTTATTGAAATTCTGCCACATGGAAACAAAAGCATGGTGTGATTTGGACTGGCTTTAGTGCAGACTATGTTAAGGCTTAAACAATTTAAACGCATGTTCAAGGTCTTGGAAAGATCATGGTTACAGTACTTAAGGCGAATATCAATGGCAGATCTGCAAGTGAAGAGAAAATGGGCATGAAATATAAATGAGCTGCTGCGCAAATTTCAAAGGTGGCGCAATTGCCTACAAAGACACGTCTACATGAACTGAAAACGTTTCATCTCGAGAGAAAAATGTGGGCATGTCTCAGGTCTTCATGAGTCTGCGTCATAAACATACAGAGGTGAGCGAGAAAAGCAGAGAGACAGGAGGGGAAAACACTACAACCCGGAGTTTCTGCTTAATTCTGAGTTCAGTCAGAGTGTGAGCTGAACACAAACACACAGACTGAGTCTGTTGTTGCCAGCTAAAGCTCCAGCTGACATCTGCACGGCCACTTAAATGATTTTGAATTCCTGTGCACTTTCCTTTAGTACGAATGTTTTATGTGACTTATTGCTTTGGTTGCACAATCAGATGTGTAATTTATGGGATATTTTGGTGTTTAAATTATTTGCACATCCTGAGAACTTGGAGACAGCATGACTTGTAATTGATCTCTGACCTGTGCGTGACGGGAAACTCTCTCTATCAATCCAAAGTTTCTTTATATCGGTTACACAGTGATCCCCAGCCTGTGTGCCACTTCCTGCCTGGTCCAGATTTCCCATTCTGATGTTTAGCAGGTATAATGTTTTCTAAGTCTAGCATCAATTGAGTATGTTAGCATGCTAATGAGAATGTCATTATTTTATGTAGGTATTCAGTCGATGATGATGATGGTGCTAGATGACAATGTCAAGGATCACCGAAATTATTACCATTCATCTTGAGGAGGATCCATACAATCAAGTTGTTGACATATTTCAGTTTGGAACAAAGAGGTGGAGGATTTGAATGTAATTACATTGATATTTGGACCTGACAGCTGATTGGATCAATCAATTGTAATGCTTCATTTTAAGTTTTTAACACCATAGTCACACTTTGTTCCATGTATCATACCTCACTGGTTAAGAGTTCCTCAGTCATCGCTCCTTGTGGGCAATATCAGCTCACACAAAAACAGACATTGGGTAGCAGTGCCTGGCAGCTGCTTTATGGAACTCTGCCATTTCTCCACATTTCCCCATGGGCTCAGTGACAAGCTGACCAGAACAGAGTAGAACGGGCGGTATTGATCAGTAGCTAAGAGTAGGACAGAGCCACTCAGAGTATCAAACCCAGAGGGGGGAGGACAGAAGAATTGGCAGTTCTCCCCTGCGAGTGTGAAGGACTCCAGTGGGGTCTTTTGTCTCTGGTCTGACAGGGCCCCTCGACGCCTCATTACAGTCAGCCCTGTCTGTCCCTAAACCAGTGTTTTTAGCTCAGGTTTTTCACTGAACGCTTCTGTCTTTCCTGCAGTCTTCAAACTAAATACACTGATGCATGGGTCTAGGTTTTGGGGACATATAAAGTAGAGAGTCTGGCCGTTCTCCTGAAGGAAACTTTGAACATCAAATGCTTCATTTCCTGCATTCAAGAGAATTTTTATGCATCAATTTGTGACTTTACTGCATCGATTTATGGTGGAAATCTATTTATTTATGTAAAGGAAAACACAAAGTTCAGTCACCGGGTGATGATTAAAAATAAAGCTTAACGACTATCCTACTATATATTTCAGATTTTGGGAACTTAAGAAGCTTGTGTAATACACTTTTCCTATCTTCAGTTAGGATCTGAACATCGACTTAGGAACTATTCTGTAATGGCTTTTTTTAGGTCCTAACTCTAAGTACCATGGTTACCAAACAGTGAAGATAGGATCTGCAAGTTCGGAAGTTTCTGTAATACGGCCTCTGTACTTAAATTGCACATATGTTTCAGCAAAAACTAATTAAATGTATTTCATAGATGACTCACAAACTTTTTCTTAATAGCCTGAGGCTGTTTTCTAATCTCAGACTGTACCAAAATAAGGGGGCTCATTGTATCTTTTATGAAAAGCAATTTCACTTCAGAATTCCTTTTTTATTCTTAGTTGATCGGCCATGGACATGTATGCCCTTCTCCATTCATGCCATCCCCAGGCCTGAAAAGTACTGTTAAAATGTCAAGCCGTTTCCATGACCATGAGAATCCCGACTTTAGTGTACGAAGTCTTCGTTTGTCTGCCTCTCTCTACCTCTCTGTGTCAGTGACTGGTACTTCCTGCATGAAGTTCAGGTTTTAGCTACATTTAACTGCCACAATTCAAATGGTCATCGTATCCCTGAGTGGTTTAAAGTAAGCCAGGCACAAATTGAATGAGAGAGAGAGAGGATTCAGTTAATTGCTTCGCTCACTTCAACTGCACTCGCCCTGCATCAAGTGGTACCCTGAAGGAAAGGAATCATGAATAACCCAAAACATTCCACTCACAAACTTTTCTTTAATGGCCTAAAAAAAAATTATCAAATCTCAGATTGCATCAAAATGCCTCATGTTCTTGTTTAAAACATCTATTATTCAACACTGTTGTATGAATTTATAATATGTAAATAAATTCTAGTTGAAGAAATTCTGATTCAAATGTCCCACGCTGTCAACAAATGATATGCTGCACACCTGCTGTTCTTTTGGCTTTCTTTGCTGGACTAGCTCTTCTGCTTGTCTTAGCTAGCTAGCAAGTTTTTAATGGTACAGCAACATGACTTTGAAGTGATAGTTTGGGCTATTTGACTTGGGGTTGTGTGCGGTACTTACACATAGTCACTATAGTACCTGCAGTACCTCAGTTTGGAGAAGCAGCCAGGAGCACCAGCACAGGAGCTGCTCGATGTGCTGCTCTGGACTGGGCCTTCTGCAAAAACTTGTTTTAGCCACTTTAAAAAAATGATGACAGGAAAAAGTTATAATATCAGATGAAGTGTACGCTATATTTTGAATATTTCCAGCGGTTTATCTGGCAGTCAAACAGCCCTTTCCTGTGGAAATACATTTTCTCAACCGTTGAATTACAGTATCTTTACACACTAACACACCTACGACGCACACTATTTTTCGCCGCAAATCAGCTGTTTGAGTCAGACAGAGCTAAGTGTAGGTGCGCTTGGGCGAAGGAATATAATCTCCTTCAGGTACCTCACACAACCACATCAAATAACTCAAACTATCACTTTAAGATTAGTTGAAAGCATCACCTAGTGGCTCACAGCTGACTTGGTTTTGAGACTTACTGAGAATAAATGCCCTAATATCAGACCTCCTCCTCCTTTTCCCTTCTGGCTCCTGCATGTTTATCACGGCGCCAGAGGAGAGGGGGAGACGCTTTGCGCGCTGCTAACTGAGATGCTGACTGTGTGCGTGTGTATGTTTGTGTGTGTGTGTGTGTGTGTGTGTGTGTGTGTGTGTGTGTGTGTGGCGGGACAATTATGGTTGCCACAAAATTCAGTGGTTGTATGAGCTCATAATTCATATTCATATTTTGGGAGTCAAAAAAATTTAAAAAAAAGACCCGGTGCTAAAGAAAAGTGAGTAACATTATATCGGTTGTTCAAAATAAAAATCCTCTGCTTCTAAGTATTGTTCTAAATATCGACCCCCCCCCCCCCCCCCCCCCCCACCCCCCCGGATCTCCGCCTATGTAGTGCTGACTGTCTGAAGGAGAGATTTGGAGCGAGTAAGTGTTAAACACTGAGGCACAACTCAAAGCAGCCGTCTCTCTGTCTGCCTGTCTGTCTGTTGAATCTGCTTCATATTTCTCAGTGGATTAGGAACAAAGGAGACCACGTCCACGTTTGAAAGGTAATCAGCATTTTTGTACTGAATGTAACAGTGGAGGGAAAAACTCATTTCATTTCATTTTCAAAGCGGTGGCTCTACAGCACCTTGCTTCGGTAATTGTTACCCTCGGAGAGCTGCCAAGAGGTTTGATGGTGTGCCAGATTAGCTGTGTGTGGTTTGTCTCTCACTCGGGCCCACCTTGTACCCGGCCTCTCGCCCAGGCCTACGCTGGCACTGGCCCCTACCATCTGTCAGAAACTTGGGCTTTGAACCGCCCCCCCCTCCACCCCCTTCCCCATATATAAAAAACAAATGATTCCAGCACAGAGAAGGTAACAAGTGAAGAGACCAGTGGAGAACCAACCACACACTCTCCTTTTGTTAACTTGGAAAATCACAGAATTAAAAGAGTCGCTCCCCCCATGTAATTTAAATAAATACTACCCAGCCATTATCCAATCGGTTACGTTCAGTCACCTGGATGACTATATTTCATCCACCCCACAAATTTAGAAACTAAAGTTATAAAATCACCATAAATATAGTGTATAGTGTACACAATTATATGAATATTATCATCATTATGTAGCATATAACATTTGTTCGACAAATTACCAGTTAATTTAAGGAATCAAAACTCTTAAACTACTTAAAAACTCTTTACTACTTTATTCTTGTTAACTGTGACATGGTCCATGTGGGTCTATGTGGGTTTGGGGAGCTGATTTTTCCAGTAATGAAAGAAATGAAGTAATGAGTAAAAACAAAAACAAATTCACTGTTGGTGTGGATTATCAAAAGTCCCCACCTTGTTTCCAAATCTCATTTTTCAGTTCTGTGAGCACCATTAACAAAAATCCATTCCCCTCCAAACTCTGCATTGGGGTTGGAGACAGAAATCTCAGAGATGGAGGTAAGCAAAGAAGTATGTTTTTGTTTTTAATTTGTGTGAATTAACCCTTCAAGAGTTGCTGTATTTATGCATGAATATCAATTTTGATTTAGAGTTCTGTTCACATTATACCATGTTCTTTCATCATTGACCCTTGCATCATGTTAGACACAAGCAATAACAAAAGAATTGCTTTTTTTTTTAATCGAGTGACATAAAGGCGTCAGTATTTGGTAGCCTGTCATTTCCAATCACTCTTTGTAGGAGGTCAAAACGTGTGACCTCACTAGCTGCATTTGGCAAACACACTTGAGAGACAACAGACAGTCTGGATCCAAGGCACCCCAGGGAAGGGCAAACACACACACACACACACACACACACACACACACACACACACACACATTGGATCTATAGATACTCTCCTCTCAACCCCTTGTTCTCATCTCCTACATTAGACCAAAAAGCACATTTCAAAGGAACCACACCTGCTTGTCAGAGCCATGGTTTGAAAGCCACCTGATCACTGGTGCAGATGGATGGTCATGAACAACCAGCATGTCTGGAGAGAGAGAGAGCGACAGAGAGAGAGAGAGAGCGGAGGGGTGTAGGGGAGAGTGTCACTCTGATGTACATGCTACAGCTCTGCCGCTCAGAGGAACACGTAACACCTCGTATTTCACAGATAGTGGCATCAAACAAGGTCCGGTTGATCTGTAAAGGCCTCGTTTGTCATTTGCACACACTCTGTCAGTTTCAAATTATGTGCATCCAAGAGCACAGTATCATTTATAATTCCAGCTCTTTCATTCTGCCGTATAACAAGCATGCAACTTCCTCTTCTCCGTCTCCTCTACGGAAGACAGAGGTTGCATATAGAATGGCTCCCTCCCACCAGGGCCCTTTAAATACTAATTATTATTATTATAAAGTTGATCCATGCAGAAGAGGGCACCTGCTAAAGTTACACAACCCCCTTTGATTGACTGGAAAAGAATCAACCCACAATTAGCCATCACCTAGCTAGCATGGTTGAAATACAGTAGTTAATGCACATTAACTGGTGTATAGTAGACCTGTACTTAATGCAATAAATATAAATATTACTGTACACATGCAGCTTACGCAGCTCAAACCATCTTTGTGAAAGGCTAAATAATCATAAGGATTTATGAACAACAAATTAAAATAAAAGAGTAGCCTACTATGATAGGACTTATGCAAGCGCAAACAAACAGGCTAACATTATTAGCGCCCTCTCATTTTCAACCTGGTTTCTTGTTTCTTCATCTTGACAAGATTCTTTGATGATGAAATGATGCTTTTTATCATGCTGCTAGCATACTAAAGCAAACTGAACAAGGGTTGACTTAAAGGATAGCTTCACACCTTTTCAAGTCTATCTCACAAAACCTGGGCATCAAGAGATCCCTTCTCAACATGATTCCAATGTCAGAGATAGGGGGCAAAAGAGTCCTTGTTCTGCACAAAAATGCTAATATATATCAGTAGTTATATATTAATTAGTATATGTTAATATTACAGGTTGACTTTGAGAACTCCAGTGAGTATCTTCCAAATTTACAGCCCAGAAAGTGTTTCCATGTTGAGCTGCAGCGGAGGGATAGTAACACTAATTGAACACTTCATGCTAATAAGACTGTAACTGTGGAGAATACCCACTGGATTCTTCTAACTCTATAAACTATAATATAATATATAACTACTACTACTAATATATAACTAAACTACTAAAGTATAGTAAAAGCATCTTGTGTGAGTTGAGCAACATGAATTGCCCAGGTGATTCTGGTACATAGAAGGTTGCTATGGCAATTTGTGGCACTGTTGGATAAGATTAACCAGACAATGGGAGAAACAGTCGCCAAATAAAGCAAATCAGATGGAATCAGATGTCAAACATCTGATCATTTCTCTTTGAGGCTACAGTGGGTGTATTGTAATTCATGGTGGAGTTGCATCCTCATCTACCACCCAAGCAGCATCAGTTGTACATGTTTATTTAAGTTATCAGATAAATCGAGTCAGTTGGATCGATGCAACAGCAAAGAGTCCTCGGCAGCAAAGCATGCACATAAAGAGTGAAGTGCTCTCTTGTACTGTACTGAGTCAACAGCTTGTTTGGATAATGCATCTAAAAATCAGTTGGGTTGGTTATGAATAGTGATAAAATGTTAAAGTGAATTAATTGGTTGGATTTAATGTGCAACAGAAACACATTCTCTGAGATTTTTTTATTTGTTCATTTGGCAAATATGAGCAGCAGTCTTTTGTTTTTGTGTTTCTGTTTTGTATTTTACTGTGCATGGACAGTCTATTGATTCTTAGTTGTTTTCTTTGGCATTTGAAAGATATTGACGTCCTGTGTTTGTTTGTTCATGGGGGCTGAAAACAACTACAGATCCAAGCATTCTGCCTTTTTGTTTTGCCATCACATTGTGTAGATATGTGTGTCTCTGCATTGTGTGAGAGGTAGAGAAAAGAAAAAAAGAAAGAAAGAAACACACACACACACACACACACACACACACACACACACATGCAGTGTGCAGTGTGGTATTTGCTTTTCTCCTCTTTTAACACCAGCCCATAAAAAGTTTACTGAGAGCCCTCCCTTCTGCTTTCATCAGCATTTCACTTTGAGCTCCTATTATGCAAATGAAATCACTGCTCTATAAACCATATGTAAATGGAAAACACAAGCATGTCGAGATGAAATTACGCTCATAAATTTGATCAACAGCGCTCTAATAATCAGAACAGTAAGTGAAGCTCTCCTGTTCTGTCCTTTTATTGTTCGGTGAGATCCTTTCCATTCATCAGAGTGATGTGCCAGCAAGTACGTGTCAAATTGCCAGAATTTGAGGGATGATTGTCAGGAAATTTGGTCTGAGCTTCAATAACTGTGTTCTGCATGTCCAAACATCTTCAAAGCACTGTTAAAAACACACTCATGGCAGATACAAAGGCACACACCTCCTCTCCTTCAAGTCAATCGACCACACATGATTGACTTCTTCAGCAGCTCCATTTAATCTAAATGCATCTGTGTAAAATCGTCTCAGGTGTAACCATGATGTATCGATCAGGTGGCTGCAAACTCCACCTCAGATTACATATAGAATATTTATACTTGAAAGCAGTGGGAGTTAAAAAGCCGACACATCAAGCAGAGAACAGAGTGAGATGAAGAAGAGCCGGATTTAAAGGCTGTGTAGACTGAATGGATCCCATAAGCTTCTGATGCCCCAACAACATTAATAATAAATATAGCCAGAAGCAGCCATTAGTGGGGTCCAAGCCCGTGAAGCGAACACTTTGACAGTGGGAATATAAAACTGATTCATCATTTTGGATAAGTGCTTCATCTTGGGGATAGAAGCTGCCGCAACTGCAGCTGGGATGTTGTCTAGCAAATTTCCGTTTGAAAAATTGTCAATTTTGGTAAAGCTACTGATTGCAACCAAATGTCGTCTTACAGGTTTTTAAGCCCCTCTAAAAAATGATCAAGAGTGATTAAGCATCAATGAATTATGCATCCATTCATGTTTTCATGTCTTTGCTTTAACCCTTTTTTTCAGTGTTACAGTGTTAAAATTCTTTGATACAAAGATGAAGTAAACAAATGCTAAAACAACATTAAAGGACACATTGTACCTCATGTGTAGTCATATACTCATTACACAGTAAAAACAAAAAGGCTGGTTGGACAAGAGACAGCTATAAAAACTTTGATTTCCTTAGGCCGTTAGAAAGGATAGAAAATGCTATGTCTCATCTAAGTTAGCATTTTAGTTAGCATGTTAGCTATATATGACATGCTAAGTATTTCATTTGTCTCAATACTTGATCTTCAAGCTAATGCATTTATTTATTTATTGTTGACCATTTGAAGCAGCAAACACAAGCTCATGAAATAGCGTATACATAAATATTATCACCTAATAAAGTTGTTACAGTGAATGTGTTAGCAAGCAGCTTCCAATTTACACATCCAGCTAATACAGAGCAACATTAGCATTCATTCGGAGTCATATATCTTGCCACCTGGAGAGTCTAAGTGAAATATTCACTCTCCTTTTAGCTCTGTTTTTGTCTCCACCAGCTCCTGGGGGAAACATGTGGCTCTTTCTCTGCTCAAGCTGCTCTGCTGTGGTCACTAGCTAGTCACTAACTGTGCTCGACCAGCATTTGGTGTTGGGCAGGTACCATGCAGTGGGTTTTTTGAGTTTGTTGTAGACCTATTGCTTTACTGTTAGCTTGTTATGTTTTATCCAACATTACAAAAGTATTCATTAGAGCAGCTTTAAGTGTAGTGACAACTAGATTAAAACTTTAACAGGAGAATGACAGCTCAGCCTAGCTCTACAGTTACACTCATCAAATCCAAGTTCAAAAGGATTAAAAAGGTCTTAAATGATTTAAGACCGATTTACAGTGTTACATCTTCAAACACACTCTCTGAAGAGTCTGAAGGCTCTACTTAATAAAATTCCACTCTTTAAGTTTAAATTAAGGGCTTAAAAATATAAGTAGTGATTTGCTGCATTTATAGGATAAAGACCTGCCAAATAATGAGGTGTCAGACCATTACCATCATTGTATGTGTGAAACCTTGATAAAAAAGCACTGGATTTATTTACACTGAAAGTAATATTTACCAACCAGAGGAGCACCATGTGTTGTCATACTAGGCACACAATAGCCAGAAAATTATCAACTGGTGTCCAGGCTCTCAGCTTGGCTCCTGCTGTGTTAATGGGCTCTGGTCCATATCCAGACTATGACCTGCCCAGCATGGCACTAGTTACTTTAGATTTCACACAGAATGTGACCCAGTCACCTTTACAGCAGCTTCACAAGTGACTGACCACTGTGTTTGTGTTTTGAGCACAAAAGATGGGTGCTTTGTCTTTCTGTCTGTTCTCTGTAATAACAAATGAAATGGTGGCTTGCTACAGAACGATTATGTTTGTAATGGGAAAAAGGTCCACAATTTACATTTTAAAATGACACTGGGCCTGTATTTATACCAGTCAGTACTAGCTGTGAGTAACACATTCTGCGTTGATTTTTAAACCATGCCTTTCTTTTGCAACAACCTCTGTAAAATGGATTCTTTCACTCCACCAGTGATCAACTCCATTAATATATCCATTATTATTGATGTAACTGAGGAGTTTTAGTTGGATTTTTAAGGGGATATTTGAGAAATAAATTAATCCAGATATTATGGTATCTTAAAATTGACTAGTAAGTAAGTAAGCATTGTGTTTTTATGCGTTTGGTAGATTTCAAGTTATTTCTAACCTTAATGAAATATAATGAAACACCCTAATGTATCATAATGAATTTATCCATTAATTCAATTGTAAGTTTGACCTTATGCACTTTAAGTAGGTACCAATTACATGTAATGTCATTGCATACATTTTAAAATATTTTTATTCAGTCTTTAATAAGACATGAAATTGACAACAAACTTGTTTCTCAAAATAAATGCACACTCCTCACTGCTGTTATAATGTATATAAAGAGTTTACATTACTGTGTTCATGCACTGCAAATATTAATGGATGCATCAAACAAGTTTAGTTTGATAAAATGAGAATCCTTCTGTCTGTCTTCTGCTGTCTAAATTGACTTCTTGGCACTGAGCACCGAGCACTGAGCAGGTGTGTGAACCTTTGAACCTGAAGTGTTAATGGGCTTGTGTTTGTAACAAGACTCTGACCTGGTTGTGCCGAGACAGCAGGAACACGGTCCCTCTACCTCTCTCGCAGACTGTCACCTTCAAGTGAGCTTGGCACACCGGCGAGCAGTCCACACCCGTTTGCTTTCAGGAATCACATACCCAACACACACATACACACACACACACACACACACACGCACACACACAGCACCTTCTGCAACCCGCTCATTCAAAAAAAAAAAAAAGAAAAAAGTATTGAAATTCCACACACGTGTCTTAAACATACACAGATGAGAATTTAAACACAGGGGGAAACACAACTGCCCACCACCTGCCCATCCGATCACACATACATGCTGTAACACACACACACACACACACACTCATCTCAGGCTCTCTCTAGCCTGAGGGCTGATCAAAACCACCGTATAAAAGCTGTCTTGGTTCCCAGAACATAGATGGTCTCTCTATCTCTCTCTCCCCTGAGGCTCCTGAACCATCCTGCCCTGCCATTCTCCACATCTGAGGCAACCCAGAGATGAAACAATAATTACTCACATATTGGGGTTACATGTCACATATCAAACAATATGGATTTGGCTAGTGGGGTGTGATCAGATATTGGCATCGTAATAAAGCACCCCTCTCTGCATTGCATCGAGTTCCTCGGCTCAGAAATGGTCCCAAATACAGTCCCATTACCATAGTGGAAAATTAAAGTTTTAAGATTTAATCAGATTTTATCAAAACAAATTTTCTTTGCATTTCATGCTTTGTATATTTTCTGTAATCCCACAGTCCAGTACAGACTCCATGCCCATTTTTTTTCATCACAGGGATTGTTGAATTTTCATCTCATTTGTTGCAAATGCACTCTCCATTTGGAGGAAGTACATTTTATCATACATCCAGTAATGTAACTAAAAGCACAGCGGGCCCCGTCAAGGTTATTTGGCTGCCATCTCCTTACAATTTCGCTACATCAAAGGCTGTATAGAGAGGACAATTTTGTCCTCTTTTGGATGAGAAGGACACATCACAAACTTTTAAGTCCTGCACACATCAGACATAAAGACACCGAATGCAAATGTTATATTCTGACTGAACATGAAATCTAACCGGTAATTCAAGACAAATTTATTTCTAATGGTTTACGAGTTTCATCAAACAGACTCTGCGGGCAATGAATGTCAAAAACCCATTTTTCATATTCTCAAGATACAGGCTACACTGATGGAAGTACATTTAAACTACAAGACATATCTCACTATTAAAATACAAGGCTTTGAAAGCTAAAATATTCATACCTGAGAATTTAGCCGAGTATTTTTTGTCTTAATAGTCTAACTGAGAGATAACTGGAAGCTCATTCGCGCTGGCTACTGTGCGGTCAGTATAGAGAGTTGTGTCTATGGAGGGAAGCCCGACCTTGCACTCACAGGAAAATACTGGTGGCTCTCGTCTGCTTGAAGTCACTGAGGTTTGCCCCAAAAATGACTAGATTTGTCCTTAAGTGCTTTTATGAAAATTAAAAAGTTGGTAAAGAGCTCTGAAATTTTGCGACTCTGAAAACTTGTGACAAAGGCGCCAGGTTGCTGCTTGTCGCGCTCAATCATTTTGAAAGAGTAACAACCAATTAGGAAATTCCAACACTTGGACGGCCCACCAACGGCGTGACTTTATCAGTCACGCAGCATTCAGATGAAGAATCATGTAACTCCATCACTCACTCAGTCAGTCAGTCAGACACGGGCATTGGTGATGATATATTATAAAAATTTGAAATAATTTTAAGATTTAGATAATCTTAGGTGGGTTTTTGCAAAAGCAGTCTGCTGCAACAGTTAGACATAAAGTACAGTATGTTTATCTAATGACTTGAGATTTTTGACCTACACAAAAATCACAATACATGATTCCTATACGTATATGCATTTAACAGAAAAAGAAAGAAAGCATGCAAACAAATGTTCTTGAAAATGACAGAGTATTAAACTAAGCCGATGCCTTTATATTGGACCCAGGCCCATGTGCAAATCCATTATGCATTAGCACACGGTTTCACAAGGTGTGTAGAACATAGTAAGTCTGTTTAAAACGGATTAGATACATGTCAGGAGGTAATTCTTGCGGAGTGCACGTTCTCCTGCCAGTAAAATTCTCAACCTCTTGTACCTTTTGTATAATGTCCAGTAAAAATAGCCTCAGGTAAAAGTAGAGTGATTAGAAGTGACAGCCTTGAAATTGCTGGCAAAGTTCTGCATGTATTATTTCTCACAATGAACGGTTGTGAACCATCTGTTCAAATTGCACTTGAAAGCAGCATTCGCTCCCAACTGAGATCAGACCAAGCTCCAGTATACGTACGATCTCTCTTCACCCCTGTAACCCTGCTGTAATGTTTGAGCGTGTTAACACCGGCTGCGAAAATTGTGTATCGTGCGTGGAACGTTTTTTTGGTTTGATGGTAATACGTAAGTGAAGTAGACACATCTGTGATTTTGGGGAGTGACAGCGGAGTGCTTTTATCCTCTGCAGCTCGGCATTCACACTACAGATGTCCTGTGTTAACAGATACTTCATGTAGAGAGAACCTCTTCATAAATCGTCAGTTTACTAACAGATTTGTTCATAAATCCTTCATAGCCACATTTCACAGTGACACGAGGACTGAGAAATGTTTCTGCCGTTTTGAATTTACTCCTGAGGCCTTAAGTTGACCATGTGTGCATCATACACTGTTTTAAACTGTTTTCTTAAATTATTACATGGTAAAAAATTAACAAAGAAACTAACATTAATGTTGCGTGTTATATTTTGGTTAGTGGTAGATAAAGGTTTTTTTTTCAAGATTCAAAACACTATAATAAAGTCTCTCTGCTCACCAGCTTCAAAAATGAACGTGTGTTTCATTAAAATGGACATTTTTGATGTGATCTTAATGGATAAATGAAGCAGACCCATCTGTTGGTTTGTTCAATCCTTTAATCTTGGTCAGTGTGGCAATTCATATTACAGCTGTTCTGTGTTAACAGACACCTCTTGTAGGCTGAACCTCTTAGCACGTCATTGGTTCAATAACAGCTTTGTTCATAAGTCTGTCATAGTCACATATATATCGTGACATGAGGATTCAGACATGTTTGTTACTTTGAATTTAAACTTTAAACCTACAGCTGATGCATATGCTTGCAATTAGTTTTAGTAAACAAGATATTAGGAAACGGGGAAATTGGTATTTTAAATAAACAAACAATTCATTGTGGTGTTAACAGCTGATAAATGTTCTCAATCTTTTGATAAGATAAATTATTTAAAGGGCAAAAATATGTACAATTTAAATAATCTCCAGTCAGATAAACATGATAACCACAGAAAACACACGTTTGCCAACAATCAGCTGGTCTGGTTTGTTCTCTTGAGCCTGTTGAGAAGTGAAAAGCCCTGATATCACTGACCCCATCTGGAACAATGCCAGAGTCCAGACACAAACCCACTGTAAGGCCACAGTGTGGTCATGAGACTGAAGGAGTGAACCAACAGTTGTTCTTTTGTCTCCTCCTTTGATTTTACTTTATGTGGCGGATAAATGGGCTTTAACCGGTTTTCAAATCTACTATACTATTTTCCTTCCTTCTCTGTTATTCACCTGCTGCATGATCTCCCTACAGATGGCAGATTTATTTGCAGTCATAAAGCCACAGCTGCTAGCTTGTTTTTTGGTTTTTTTCACCAGTACTTTGAATTTCCTCAGTTTCTCCTGTATTCATTTTCAGTTTCTTTCATTTTCTTGTGTACGTCTCCTTAGCCTGTACTGACTGGTCCCATGATATTAATTCATGCTAATTAAGGTCCCATGAAAATTCCTGCCTTTTAATTTGGGTTCATCAACACACTCAGACGAATTTGAATGAAAACAGATGATTCGGAGCATTTGCTGTGTACAGCATGTGCTTTTGGTTTGTATTATTTTGGCTGTAAATACTGTTTACAACAAATTTAGAAAAATACTGGTGCACGAGCCTCAATATCCTGAGCAGCGAAGCAGTAGTTACACAAGTCTCAGAAATACAAGTTTGCTGTCTTGCCTCTAGTTCGATGAAAAGACTTGAAAACGAAGCTGGAACCAGGGGGACCGCTAACTTAGATCTGAAGCAGAGGGAAACACCTAGCGTAGCCATGAGTAACACAACCAATACCAGCACCTGTGAAGCTTATATTAACACATCATATTTAAATAGTGTAAAAATCCAGTATTTATTATTTCTTTCTGTTTTACCATCAGATAAAGCTAAGCTAGCTGTTTACTCATATTTTCAGTCTTTGAAATAATAAAATAATAATTTAAAATAAGTATATTTTTGGATAAAAATGCAGAATTACAGTTCTCTCTCTCATGTGAATAAGGAAATAGTTAATAAAATGAATAAGTGGTTTGTTGACTTGCATTTTTGGACTTCTTTTTTTCCCACGGCCCAGTCGGATTTGACAGCAAATGTTACAAAAAAGAAAAAAGAAAAAAAAGAAGAAAAAGAGCAGCACTTTCAGATGAAATCCTAATGCTCAGACCTGAGACCAAAACTGAAAAACAGACGCCATAATATGTTCCTCTTGCTGCTGTTCACATCAGCTTCTGACAACAGTTCTTAGAGATAATCATAGCCCATTCAGATCAGTGAGGCATTAGTGTTCGACTGCCCTCTTTGGTGTAAAAGCGGAGAAATCTTGAAGTGGCAGCGACGAACAATGAACAGCCCCCCTGCTAGATAGCGAAGTGCAGTTTAATTAAATACACTGCCACACCAGAAAATTTAAATATTGCCACATTCAAAATCAAATCCTGCTGTTTTGTTTTATTTTCTTTCTCTCTGAATCAGGTTTTTAATGAATCCTCGTCATAAATTCTAGGGGTCACTAAGGTCTATAGCATTTCTAATTTCAGAACTGCTGCAATTTGTCCCACAAAAGAAAAAAAGAAAAAAAAGACTAAATCAAAACCTTAGGATAGATTGATTGGTTTCTACGCATGAGCCCCCACCATTCCTCCTTCCACCCCTTCAATTTGCTTTGTTCTACTGAAGTGCACCTTCATGCTTGCCTTTGCAAATTGCAGTTTTTACTTAACACAACGCTTAATTGCAGGCACATGCTTGAGTGGTCACGGTGCCCATCAGAGGCAAAATGAGTCACAACAGCACAGCGTAGATTATTCTGGAATCAGCAGCCGTGGTGCCAGGCTCCCACTCTAAGCCCCCAGGTTGCAAACCAGAGCCGAGTCCATCTCTTGGGCACCAGCACCAGATGGCAGAGCCAGTAACCGAGCTCAGGAAAAAACAGCAAGGAGGAATGAGGGATAGAGAGAGGAAATGAGAGAAAAGTCAGAGATTGGAAAAAAAGAGAGGATGGAAAGCGCTTGGGTTTGGTCTGATCATTAGATTTCTAAACTCAGACGACTGCGGATGGATTTGCATAGCCTAGGGTTGGCAGTGGCCCACTTTCCCCTCGCTGTCTTTCTGAAAGACTGCCAGTGCATTCCATTATTTGTGTCAAGGCGGGTTCTGTGATGAAGAAAATAACAGTGCTGGCACATAGTCAGAGTGTACGGTCTCTCCTCTACCCTCCCCTCCCCTCCCGGTGTTCACTGTGCCTGGCTGATTCCTGAATGCAACCCAGATATCTGCTGTGGAGGGAGGGCCGACAGAGAGAGAGAGAGAGAGGTGGAAAAAATACAGCAGGTAAGAGAGAGTGTAAGGTGAGATGAAGAGGGAGAATGTGTTGAAGAATGAAAGAGATAGAGAGATCAGTGCAGGAAACACGCTTTCTGCAGGCAGAGCTCGAGGCCTGGATCACTCTGAAGACTGAACCCAGCCGGAGACCGGCTCCCACGGTTCAGATGGCTTCGAGACATTACTTTCCCCATCCTGCTCCTGCGCTAACAGACTAGCAAGGACAAAAAGACATGCACACTGGATAAAAGAAGAATGATGATGAAATTCCACAGAGAAATGAATCGAACAGATTATATATCATGTCACTAAACATGTGACTGAACACAAATAGACCTATGATAGCGCATAAATCTAAGCTTTCCTGTGCTGCATGTTAAAATAAAGTCAAACTAATTCTTTTAGCACAGTTTACTCTGTTCACTCTTATTGTCTTAGATATGATTTTTCAGTTTCTCTCGCATGCAACCATATTTACACCTTCAACTAGTTTCTCCCAAACACTAGAAGACTTTGAAAAGACTTTGAAAACACTAAAGTCTGACACCCTCTCACATCTACAGACAATGTGTCATAAGAGTTTTTAGTCTCACACTATAAGATTCCCTGGAGTCCCCACCATGCGCTCTATCAACACAGTTTGCTGCTTCCTGTTTGGTGCCGGAGACAGCATCGCTGAACGTCACTATTTACATGAGCCAAGGCTAAAATAACTCAGGATAATATTAAACATGTTCCATTTTATAGTAATGTCGACACAAAAAAAAAAGACTTAACACGGCTCGGACGATCACCTCGCACCAGAGTATGATGACGGGAGCGTGCTGCCAGTCTAGTCAACTAACTTTAACTAACTTTACATTTTAAAAAAAAAGCACACCCTTTAAAAGGTAGTTTTTTGTAATGGGGCACATGTGTTTGTTTGTGTACCGCATTTACACATGATTGACGTGTCACGCTTTGTTCTTAAGCCCACAATTTGAATATGTATGATATCTTCTTATTTACAGCAAATCAAAGCCCGCTCTCCGCAGCGTCTGATATTCTGTTTATTACAGTGGCTGAAATCCGCACAGGAGGCTCTTGCAGCGTGAGGCCATTGTTATTCATGGACAAGGTGTTTTCACTGTCTCTGCATATTTTTAGGGATTTGAATAACTATTCCCCTGTGGCTCAGAATCTGCTGACCTAATGAGCCAACCTGACTGATTGACACAGGAGACCATAAGAGCAGCCATTCATCATCTCCTGTGGTGAATAAACATTGGATATTTTATCCTCCCAATGTGTGCTTGATAACGGATCATTTTAATCCCGCCAGAAAAAAGAAAAAGAGAAAGAAATCCCATACAAACTACCAACATGTGCCTGACAATGCCCGATCACGGTCCGACGTCTTAAAGCCACATGAGAAGGGAGTGGGGGCTGCCAAGAATTTTCAAAAAAATGAAATGATGATTGCTTTTTAGGTTCATCAAAGAGCTCATTCTACCTTAAAATTGCTGGTGGCAGTACAAATTGAAGTAGGAAAAGGTTTTTTCTTTAAAAAGAAAAAAAAAACTTCAGTTGACAAATTTGAGAAGGCATCTTTAGGAGCGCGATGAAAGGCATGAAGCCCATGAATGACAATGGTGTAAGTGAAATGCACTGGTTGCTTTTTTTTAATCGTTTCTGTCCCTGATGTATTCAGAGGCTCACATCAAGCTGTCATTTAACAAGGCTTCTCATTGGAAATCCCTGCTGTTCTGGCTTTGCCTTTAAGAAGTTGGATAGACCCAAACTTCCTAAATCTGGCATCATCCTGTCAAAATGAAGATTAGTGGATAATGTGTAGTGGATAATAAGCCCGTCCTGTTTTCTTTTAACATTTTTGCCAGTGTTAAATGCACAGCAAACCTAAAACGAACGGTTTCAAAATGGGTCTTTCAAGGGTAAGAGGGAAAATAGCACTGCAATTACACAAGTAATTAAACAAGTTTTTACCACGCTGAAGCAGCTTTTTAGGGTTCAAGGGGGAGTTCAAATAACTGCAAGGTCAACCGAGTCGACCCGCTTCAATTATTAAAATGATTCCAATTGAGGCTTCTGTCGCCCGTTTCCTCAGAGTGCTGTAATTTGACTAACAACTGAAAAGAGATGAGAGGCTTTACATTGTATGGCCAATGCCAAAGGTTAAGGTTGTTTTATGTGAAGTTTTGAAATCCACAATAAGATACGTTTATGGTTTTAAGGACCAAAAACCATCTCATCGTAGTTTTACATCTCCTCTCTCGGGCCTCTCTCTGGAGCTCTAGTAACAACAGGTCAGTGAGCCAATCAGAAGAGAGGCAGTCTTTTTAGCAAAGCTGAGCTAACTGGCTTCGTGTTTAGCCCACACAAACAAAACAAAACCAAAGAGAACTGAGAGAAGTGGCCCGGCTGACTGCCACCGGTGTATATGGTACAGCCAGATCAGGTGAGTTGAATCTCCCTGACGCCCCCGCGGTCCTGTCTGTCCGCCAGGCTCCTGCAGGGACAGACCTGCCCGGAGAGGGTCGTCACAACTGCACATCTGATTTCCAGAAAATGTTTACCACACAGGCTCCGGTTTTCAGGTTTTATAATACCACTGACACCATTTATAGAGTACTGATGGTTCTCAACGAGAAGTGTTTGTCAGCTGTCAGCAGAAAACCTGTAGTTTAAATAACAGTCGCTACCCTTTATACTGCACCATGGCCTGTTTACTGCATCTATTTAGCAGTGTTATGGTGACTGTGGAGGGGTTTCCTGAAACATTTATGCACGACGTCAGTAGTCCCCATTTAAATGCTGAGTGTGAGTTGAGCACAGACTTACTTTAGAAAGTGCTTAGACTGGAAAACATACAGTAGGCCTGCCCTTTATATCTTTGGCAGTTCAATCCTAAAATCCCTTAGGGAGGCACACACCCATTTAAAGGCTGTTAAATGATGATTGATGAGGCATCTTCGCAACGAGCTTGCCCCCTTCCACTACTTTAGCAACAATCTGTTATCCCCAAAACACCAAAAGCCAGGCCACATTGTTGTATTAGGCCCCCTAATTTTCCTGCATCAGGGGAATGGGAGCAGTTAGCCATTTAAGTGACAGCAGAGAGCTTCGAAGGGCAAGTTGTCCAGAGACGGAAAGTCCTCGTTCTAACTGGAGGTCAGAGGGCTGCTGGTTTGTTGTACCCCTCGCGGGGCCTCACACAGCACACTCACATGCTCCCTGTTAAAGATAGCTCGGTACAACATATGGTCAGGGGAAATATCAGGGAAAAGAAAATAGCAATTGAACAAGTAGGGTCATGTTGTTTACTTTTCAGTTCACTGAAGCTATTACAGAAAGGGTGTGCAGAAATATTACAAACCATTTGTCAAGATCACTGCTTTTTTTTAAAAACTTTTTCTTAATTGTGGACCTTTATAAAAAATAGATTTTAAAATGTGTTAACACATCTCACTTTGTACTGACTGCTGCATAATCTATGAAGTATGTACATGTAGTTTGGCATTGCATCGTCTGATTTTCACATCCACACAGAATTATATTGTGAAATTTCTCTCTGTAGTCAATCAAATAACACTTTAAAAGGATATTATTTCACTTCTGCTAACTAATAGTAAAACATGGTAAATAGCTAATGTCTTTATTACTCTTAAGCTAATAGTTAACATCAGTTTTTTGTTTGTTTTTGCTGGCATGCTGTTTATCTTCCGCTTAAGCCACTAATATAGATGATCGATGTTTTCAATTAATGTAATGATGTAAAAGTAAAGTATTATATCTTGCCTTTCTAATTGTATACAATATTAAACATTTACTGTAGATTTGTTTTAATTTATGGTTTTTATAAGAAAAATGCCAAGTTATCATGGCATCTGGATGCAGAGACTGTTGTGCGCTGGTGGTGGACGTTGTGGGTTCAGCAGTCGAGGCAATAAGTGAAAGGTCTGCTGAGGCTGTACAGAGAAGAGACAAAACTTAGACTGTTTTTTTCATCATAGTTATTGTCACAAACATCTGGAAATGTTGCTCATTTTTATAGGTTATAGTTCAGAATTCAGAGCCCTCAGAGGCCACATGCTGCTAATGTTGAAGGCTCTGATTTTATTATTACGACATGTAATATAATGTCTACGCAGCACAATGCTAGGTAAATGATGATATTTAAATTCATCAAACCAGATAAATAGGTGTATAATCTGACGGAAGAAGGGGAAAGGTGTTGACATCCCTGTGCGGCTGGCGTGTCAGGTTTGGTGTGTCACTGGAGACGGACAGCTGGGGGCCGTGGGAGGCACAAGATGGCGCTGAGCAGTCTGAGGAACCGGGGCCCTGGGGGGGGCACTCCTCTTCTGCAGCTGGGGCGAGCAGCACAAGGCAAGGTAAATGAAGTGACTGCCGGGGCTGGCGTCTTTGGCCCAGCGCTGCTCTCTCTGTCTCTTCTGGCCAGAGTTTGAGCCTCGAGCCTTCCGGCACAGTCCTCTGCCTGAGTCAGTATCAAAGCAGGCCCGCATGCTGATGTGGTCCCTGGTTCCCTCGATATGAATGTTTGGTCCCATGGGGAAGAATGTGATTTCTCCTTCTTTGACTACAGCTGACTCTGCAGTCGTAGATTTGATGGAGCTTCTGACTCACCCCATGATCCTCCGTGGTGGCAGTCAGGAGCCTGAGATACCCCTCGGTGGGCTCCCGCTTGGCATCATTCTCACAGTTAGTGATGTTTGGGAATCCAGCAGTAAGGCAATAATGGTGCTGCTCCCTGAAGCTGATCCATCACGTCTGACCAAACGTGGAGTTCAGTCCATCTGGGTGTTGGAGGTTGTATGTCTCTGACTGACCCTAACCCAGAGACCTGAAGCTTTAAACCAGAGCAATTTCTATATCCACCTCTCCTTTCAACATCTTGATGCTCCAGTAAAGGAAATAAGCGCTCTCTCACACAGACACACACACACACACACACACACACACACACACTTTACCTACCTTTCTTACTGTTTCCATTCCCTATCTTTTCATACAGGAACATAGCAAGCAAGTTAAAACTGTGCGTGTCTAAATTATTATAAATAATTACTATTTTAAATAGTTAAAACAGCTCATCTAAAAAAAAAATGTTAAATACCAAAGACACCTCATGTTTAAATGGCTAAAATGATAAAATGTCCAACTTTTACTGTTTACTAGTGTAAACGGTGAAAACAGCTAAAGTAAAAATTTTTACCAATGCTAATAAAAACTTGCTAATGTCTTTCTTTCTCTCATAAAGTAGTTAAACTCGCTCTTGTCGTTACCTTGCAGTGACGTGATGTTTTCAAAGCTGTCGCAAATTGAGCGCAAATGAAGGGAGCACTTCGGTTCCGTTGGTCTTTTAAAGGCGATGCAACCTTGAGATGAAAATCTTAAATCCGACTGTGGAGAGACACAAACATGCTGAAGAGGTCTTTTCATTGAGCCCCTAATGTTTCGAGCACAGAATTTGTACTTCACATACTTTCTCAATGCTAGCGATCCCATTATTTAAGAATAGCGGCGCTTTAGAAAGTTGGTACAATGCACCTCTAGGTTTTGTGTGTCTCTTTACATGTGTTCGACCAGTCTGTCAATATGTCTGTCTTCTCCTTTCACTGCAGCACGTGAAACAAAAATATGCTGTTTGCACTTTTTATCGGGATAGCGCTTGTTTTTTGTTTTTTTTTACAAACCATCCACTACGTGCGTCGCTCCTCTTGTGTCGATATCTCATCTGAAATATTCAACCGCGTTTCTTAAGGTGAACAGAAAGAATGTGACTCATTGATTGTGACAAGCAACAGACTCGCCGCTGCAGAACAACACCCATGCAGAGGAGATGAAATCAACAATGGAGATAAATTGTGATTCAGGACACAGTGTAGAAGCTAAATGATTGTCAGGTTGGTATTTTCATTCCCACCCTGTCGAAATAAATTGTGCACTCTGGACGAGAATTGATGCCCCTCAGCAAAAGGTACAGTATGTGAAAATAAGGCAGGAAATAGAAATAACCTAAAGGAGACAGTGAGAGATAGAAAGAGGATACGGAGACAGAAAGAGAAAGAATTTCCCAGGGAGGGAGAATTACCAAGAGAGACACGATAGAAAAACAGAAAGAGAGAGAGAGAAGAGACACTGTCTGTACCCAATAGAAAATCTGTATTGACTTGAGTAGTGTGAAAACTTAAACCCTTTAAAGGATTTTTTTTTCATCAATACAACTTACACAGAATGTCCTGACTTATCAGACAAGAGCCCAGTGAGCCCTTTGCCCTCACATTACAGATTTCCTACTGAGAGCAAATGGGAAAACTCGATCCTTTGTTTCTGCTCTCTCTGGGCCTACAAATCTTTTTCTGATCACTGGATGCATGTGGGGACTCCAGGATTATTGGGATATTGTATTTCCCTTTACCAGAATCGCTGCATGCATTTGGTCGAACATAGACACAACTTGAACACAGTGGAAAGCTGGGAAACGATTGAGGAAAGAAATTCGACAAAGCATGATATATTATCATAGCCGGTCATGCAATTCAACTTAAATAAGCTACCGGCAGCTTTGGACTGTTTACACAAGGCAGGTTGGGTCCGTGGATTCACGTTCACACCAAATTTTTAACCCGAAGCAGCATCAGCAGAAATCCAGATTCATCAGATCAATCTATGTTTTTTTCCAGTGTTCATCTGTTCAGCGTTGGTGAGCCTGTGTCCACTGCAGCCTGACATTGATCTCTCTCATCAACAAAGCTTTTCCCTCTACAGAACTACTGCTCACTGGATAGTTTTTTATTTTTATATTTTTCGCACCTCTCTGAGTAAAAACTCTTGAGACTGTTGTTGTGAAAATCCCAGGAGATCAGCAGTTTCAGAAATATTCAAACCAGCCTGTCTGGCACCCGCAACCATGGTCACCGATATTTGCTGATGTTTGTGAATATTAACTGAAGCTCCTGACCTGTATCTACAGGATTGTATGCTCCGCTGCCACATGATTGCCTGATTGGATAGTTGCATAAATAAGCAGGTGTACAGGTGTTCGTATTTAAGTGCTCAATGCGTTGTGCGTGGTGTGATTTACATATAGCTCTGTTACTGTCAGCCACTGGAGGTCACAGCAGTCTATGAAATGTATAGGTGTTACAGTGAAGAAGGGACTTCTGTGTAATGTTAGCAGTTCGTTGTATGTTCTGAGTTAAGCTGAGTCTCGGCAGCTAAAGCGCTAAGTGCTAGTATGCTCATGAATTACTGTGAAGTTGAATAAACAGCAGCTGATTCATGACAAGTGTATGTTTGAATCAAAATGACAGAAGCGATACTACAAATGAAAATAAATGTAATCAGTCTAATAAATCAAAAACATGACAGAACGAATCTGGATTTGGCCAGTAAAAGTGGGAGATCTGACCCATCCTGCATCGTGCTATAGCCGGGTGGTGAAAGAGGCGGCGCTCACAAGCTCGTGATCAGTTCAGCAGCCGCCCACTCCCAGCCATAAAACTCACCACTCTCTTGGCTCTCTCCCTCTGGTCTTCTGCCACCTCTGCCCCTTTCCTGCCCCCCGATCCCCATCTTCCTCCTCACCTCTCACCTCCCTCGCCTTCTCGCATCCTGAAATAACGGCCAACACTCGCTGCCCCTTCACCCTCGTGCAGCCCACGTGAGGCTGTTTCTTGACCCTGCAGTCCATGGACACACTGCCAGTCTGATTATGTCAGATTAGGGACTCATTCTCATTTCACTCTCTGTCTTTCACCGTCTGCTGGGGCCTCACTCTGTCTTTTTACTGTCTATTTGCTCCGGTTAGAAAGAGTAGACTGCATAGGAGAGAAGAAGTCAGGGGGATAAGGAAGGAGGAGTATCAGCCCATTGTGAAGGGCTGACATGACGGCCATTATAGTTGCATAATGGCCAATTATAACCTCTTTTTCACCATTTGTGTTGGTGCAGTAGACAGGATTTCAAAGTGTAAGCAAAGTGCTGCCTCTTTAAAGACAGTTACCAGTGAGTGTTTCTCTTTATCACAAAAGTGTCTGGCACACAAAGCCAAAAGTGTCAATTTAGCGAAGCAGCTTTCAGCCCAGTTGGCCACTACACGTTATAAATGAGTTTCATTGTCATTGCAGAGCTGCCTCAGTGACAGTTTAAAGAAAAGTTGGATTTTAGAAAATGAAGCAATGCTGGAATTGTTTGACATCATTGTAATGCCTTTGGTTTAGAAGTTATACCAGGAACTGATCTGATCAACAACTTTTAGACTTTTATTTTGACAGTTTGAGGTTATTTTTAGGTTAAATTCTCTTATAATGCCTTTAGTCCTGGGAGCGAATCACACCTCCTGAGTGATTCACATCAGAAAGAAAGAGAAAGCCTTTGTTCCCTTTTTGAACTCAAGTTACATAAGTGCGCCCTCACTATGTCAGGACAAAATATCCCAGAGCACAGTGACCCTGGACCTTTCCACATGCAGGGATATCTTGACATTTAAATACAAAATGTAATCAAGGGACAAAATCCATGCAGCCCCCTACCGCTAACACACTTTTACCTTTTTGCGCAGAATGTGCTCGGTTCTTCACAGAGAGCTTCAGGCACAGGAGGCTTTACTCTTAATGGCAGATTCATATCCTGCCACTAAGGCACTGCACTAAAATGTTTGGCTTCTGAATCCTATATTTCACACCCTCCTCAGCACTTAATAATGCTTTGTTAGACCCTCCACTTTACTTAGAATATTATTATATAATTGAAAACATAACTTTTTTGCTGGTAATGGTGGCTGGTAAAAGATGCTAATATTTACTTTCACCACTGGTTCGTAATGTGAACGACACTTTATGCAGAACTCAATATAGTATTAATCCCCTTTAAACACCAAACTTAATAAAATGGTGAAAAGAGACATCTCATTGAACAATATACATGTCTAGGGCAAAGTATGATTCTCAATATCTATTAACTACTGAGAGAATAAAGGAACAATCCTGGCTTTAATAACCCAAGGTGATGTCACTACAGAAACATCTGAATTATCTTATAAACTGTTCAGCATATACTGTGAAAAAAACACACACCTTCCCTCAGTTTGAACTTTGTATTAACTTAATGCAGGAATGTCACGTCACGCACAACCTTGATATGAAAAATACAAAAGAAAAAAACCATAAGAACCGGGTAGTTTAGTTTAGTTCTGTTTAGTCTTTTCCCAGTTTGTTTTAAAGGTATAATGTGTAAGATTGTGCTACTTGATCCACCTCCATAGGGGGCAGCATTTCACCTCTTCACCCCTGTCCAGTTAATCATGTTGTTGTTTTCCCCATGTTCTTTATAATTTATCATTTATATGTGCATTTATTGTTGATAGTTAAAATTGTTGATAGCACTGAAACAAATTATGAGTGCTTGTAATACAAACAGAATGTTTTTATTTACCTATAAAAATATGAAGGCAAGAGGATACTGCTTGAAACATCGGTGTCAGGCTGCAGCAGCATGAGGGAAGGATGATGACATCATCACAAAGGCAGGATCAGAAAATAAGGTTTATTGCCAGGAAGGTTTTCATTTACAAGATATTTGTCTTGGTATGTGGTGCAGTTTCCAATAAACATAATAACAGAAAATAGCAATAAAAAAGGTAAAATACTGCAACAGGTCAAAAAGATAAATATACATAGATACACATATTCAAAAAATAAAACAATAAAGGACGAGCAAAGGACGAGCAAAAGATCACAGTATAGACAATATCTGTTCTGAGCAGGAGTGATACTCCAAGGTGTTACTGTAATGTGGTTGTTGTCGATTGATGAGGCCAGATGCAGAAGTAAAGGCCGGTGCTGGTCCAACACTGGGGAGGACTGGACTGGACTTCTGGTCCTCATACAGACAAACATGTGATAGGACAATTAGTTTAGATCATACAAGTTCTTTATATTCAAACATGTTAGGTCTGTTGTGTATGTGAGACTGAGGGCAGACTAGATGCTACACTGACTCACATAGCATCTAGTGTTTATAGGTGGTGTTACAACACGGTCCGGGACGCGGCTAGTTGGTTAGCATGCTCATTTCAGTAAATATCTCTGAAATACAATAGATGGTGGTCTTGGTCCTTCACATACTATTGATGGTGTTAGTTCATTTTTTGAACATTTTAAACTAAACTTCTGGCCAGATTTGGACAGATCTTACACAATGCTCCTTTAACCTGAGTGCACTTTTCAGTTTAATTTGCTCTTTAAGCAAGCTTGCATTATGGTTTGTTAACGTGCTTAATAATGGCACTCATGGAGAAACAAACAGTTGCGTGGAATGAGAATGAATCCTACGACAACACCTGTCATCTCACTCATCTCCATCCACAGCAGCAGCAGTGACAAGCAGCAGGAACCACACAACAGGAATCAGACCCTGTCTGATAGAAGGCCGTCCTCAGCATCGAGCAAATCCTTCACGACAACTGCTGATCACCCAGAGGTCAACTGGAAGTCACACTCCTTTGCATCAACTCTCCAAATCAAACTAAATTATTATTAAACCTTCTCAGTAAAAAACAAGACTTAGAACATGTTATAGCATATATATCAAAACTGTAAATTAAATCACTTTCCAAACAATTATGAAAAATCGAATGGTAAATCTTATTATAGACGCACAAAAATATATTGAATAAATTCTAATGCATCTTTACATCAACCAAACAGAAATTGCATCTTATCAATAACTGGGAATAATAGCCATTATCCATTTAAGATAAAAAAAATACAAACCTACAAAGTGATGATGTAAATCAGGTCATTACACAGGTATAGTGGTACCGTTAGTGGCTTGTTTAGTTTTGGAGGTGTGTAGTTATAAAGCAAAGTGTTGCACACATTTTAATTTTGTCCTCATGATATACGATGCTATCAGCATGGCTAAAACTCATAGCCACTCCACTTCGTAATAATTCTAGGCTAAATAAAACAGTTATTACTGCCACAAAGTAAGTGAACAGCTTTGTGCCTGCTGATGGACTTTAGCACCACAATATTTCCAGTTCGCCTCCAGATGTGAAAAAATATTAGCTGTATTTTACCATCTGTTTTTAATGGGGAAGCTAAAACCCTGATACAGAGGATTGTTCTCTGTATACTTATGACCCAAAGAGTGCACATAAGCCATCTGTTGTTGTTCTTTTTAAAATAAAAATCTCACAAGGAATGAAATAAGAGAATAAACTGAGTTAGGAAAAAGAAAATAGGCCGTCTCTGCTCTCTCAAAGATTTTAGGGCCGTGCTCTTATCAAAAAGGGAGGGTAATCATTTTCATATAGTCCCTGACTTGCTGGTGATCAAGACAGAGTTTTGCGTTTGTGTGTGCAGGCATGTGTGATCGTGCAACTGTTTGTGTGAAGTGAAGGTGGAGGAAAATGAGACGCTGTGATAGACACAGGTTCTGTTAGTCTGCTGATGGTATCTCACTGATCTGTGACACAGAAAATGCAAAAACGGAATCAGTGACAAAATCTCCTAAACTCGTACAAATCTCCTTAATATCCTAAATCAAAGCTTGCATCAAATCACAAGGACTCTGTCTGTAGTAATTTTGATTGCAAGAGTGTCATCATATAATATCACAATTGCCTTTTCTGATTAATTGCCCTCCAGATGCATACTGCATACAGCCCAGCACTCAACTCAAGGACGGCCACCTGGCGTCTGCAGTGTGCTGTGAAGAGAGCTGCCTGCTCATCACTGTTTGATCCTGCAAGCGCCAGCAAACCGGTGTTTTATCAGGGCGGCTAATTATAGGCAGAGAAGGATGTGGAAACGGCATCCTGCCTCCAGAGGAACGCGACGTGCCCACACATTTCATTTGTACACACACACACACACACACGTGCCGAGAGGCTTCCACGGGCTGACGTGTGACTGACTGAGGACTGCGCGTGCACACACACACACACACACACACACACACACACACTCACACAAACACACAGACATAAACATCACAACTTCCTCTGAGGTTCACCACTATCCATCCATCACGGGGAGGGCAGGACAGAGAAATGACACGGGTAACTGCGCCGCTGTGGTTGGTCAGCGACAGAAACATCTCTCTGGCCCCAATTTGGGGTCCTTGAACTCTGCGGTCTTTGTTTGTATCCTCCCATAACCCCAGCTTTCTCTATTGTAAGGAGATTTGTCAAAGTTGAGGGTAGTTTGGAGAGGTAAACATCCACTGGGCTTCGGTGGAAGTCGCTCCTGCATACAGGGGTTACTAGAGTTCATTTGGGGCTGAGTTTACTCGCTATGTTGTTTTTTTTTACATAAAGGAATTGTGCCTTTAGCTACAATATTCACAGGAATGGTAATGATCGTTTTTGTTTTATTCATCATGATAAAGTTTTAGGGATAAAAGCTGTTTACATAAATTAGCAAACTTTTGCTGGAGTTCACAGGCAAATAAAATAATAAATTTCTAATTATCAATAATTAACAACAGCCTAATTATTCACTCATGTCTTAATTGCTCTTTATCTACAATGATAATTTGTTAGAGGAAATTAAAATGAATAAGATAGAAAAAACAAATCAAGATTTAAACAGATCAGCAGTGATAAAGGAAAATTTTTCTTTCAGTTTTTGGACAAAATGTCAGAGAGAGTGAAGCTCTGCTCTAATGATAGTCCAACAAACAAATCCTTGGCATAACTACAAAAATCTGGCAGCTGAATTATCAGTTCTAAAGTCAGCACTGAGCATCAGTTCATCTAAACCGAAAAGTGTGTCGGCCTTCAAAACCTCATCCCGTCCGTCTTTTCAGGTTCCTCTTTTATTTGCCAATCACTCAGCGTAGGTTCATGGGTAATAAGGTCTGTGCAGAGCTGAAATGAAGATAATCCTCAGATTTTGTGTGCGTGTGTGTGCGTGTGTGTGTGCGTGTGTGTGTGTATGTGTGTGTGTGTGTGTGTGTGTGTTGTGTTCAGCCTTCTGTTAAGGCACACTACCAGCATCTCAAGGATGTCAGCAGACGACAGCAGTCTAGCCTTGGATTGCCGACTTTCAGGGCACGAGTCATAAAACCGCTACTCCTGCAGTAAAGCTGCTTTCACCTGCTTTGAGTTTCCTTTTGCATTTTCTCGTGTTTCCTCCGCGCCAAATTTCCAGCATGTTGCAGAGCTCCTCCTTTAAGCACAGTCACATCATATAAATTATTATAAGTAATTTTTATGGTCATGACAGAGCAGCGTGAGGGGAACTTGGCTCTGCTTTGTAGCAGAGGCCCCTCTGTAGGGCCCCGTAGTGAGCAAGGGATGGAAACATTGATGTGTGCCATTCATCTTAATGTCAGCTGTGTGTATGTCTGTGTTTGTGTGCACATATGTGTGTGTTGTGCTCTATGAATGCATGCATGCGTGTGTGTGTGTGTGTGTGTGTGTGTACGTGTGATGTTTTTTACTGATAGATGTTCTGACTGCACAGTCGTCTTCCAACCTGTCTGAAGAAGAAGAAGAAGCAGCCTGTTTCTGATTTGTGAAGAGCTCAGAAGCTGCAGATGTCAGAAACCAGAACAGTGAGAGGTTTGTGAATCTCTCGCTCCGTCTGTCTCCTCTCCACTTTATACATCAGCTTGCAGATGCAGCACAGTAATGCAAATATTGACATAGTGGGGAAGAGGTCCAGATTTTGTATTTCCATACCCAAACAAAGATCTACAACAATATATATGAATACGAGAGAGCCCTCAAGTGGGACCATGCTGCAAGGGGATTCATGCGCTTTAAATAAAACAGAAGGACTGATTGATTGCAGAGGGGTGACACATTTGATGATGGTGGTGGAGAGCGCTGGCTAACATGTTGCTCCCGTAGGTGTTCAAGTGGGTTGAGATCTGGTGACTGTGAAGGCCGTAAAATATGATTCACATTATTTTCATGCTCATCAAACCATTGAGTGACCCCTTGTGCTCTGTGGATGGGGACATGGTCAACCTGGAAGAGACCTCTTCCATCAAGATAGAAAGGTTTCATCATCACTCCGAATCACTCAGAATAACTTGAATCACTTCGTATTGATTTGCAGTGACCCTTCCCTCTAAAGATGATAAGTGGACCCAAACCATGCGAGCAAAATGCCCATCACAGTGTGACAGAACCACCAGATCCCCTCACTGTAGGGGTCAAGCATTCAGGCCACACACACTCGGCTATTTGTGGAGAATATGGTGAAGACTAATGACTCATCACTTTCCACGTCTGTCAACTAAATGCCTGGTGGTTTTTATACCACTGAACTCTCTGTGCATTCATCTTTGTGACGAGGCGTTAAGGCACCCTACTATAATATCCCTCCTTCTGTAACTGTCAACAGACTTTTTTCTTGTTTTTCCCTACATATCACACTAATGCACAAGCATCACATTCACCAAATATGTGCTGTTGGCCACAATTTAGAACCCTATTTACTGATGTCTTTCCCACAGATCTAAACACAAACATCACTTTAGAAGAGCTATTTGCAAGCGTTCTCTGCCGCTAAAAATGGTGTCTTTCCAGGAGTGAGTGGTGGTGATTGTCACCATTGGACAAGAGCTTCGGCCATCATTGCACCGCTGCATCCTCAGGGCAGATTGGAGGCTTCAGTGAGCCGCCAGATTAACCCGAAACCTGTCTAAACAGATAAGCTGCTTTTTTAAATGAGTTCACATTAGAGGTGCAGGGAGAGCGTTCCACAACTTAGGTGCTGCGGCCTCAAAATCTCCATCACTGCAAGTCATTAAATGGGATGCGTGGGACATGTAGTGGATTTAACTTACTTGACCTGAGAGAGCGAGCTGGGTGTATGGGTGGAGTAAATCAGATATACAGGGGCTTGATTGTGCAGATTCTGTATGTAACAGGATCATCTATTTGACCTATTAAGAACTAGTGGCAGCATACTAGTTAGCTGAGTCTATAAGAGCACCTCCATGCCACTGAAAACGGAAACAGTCAAGAATAGGGACCAGAGCTTAGCGACGAGGACAAACAGAATCTGACAACTGGTGAGCGGAAACAGGGAGGTTATATACAGAGGAGATGAATGGGCACTGTATATGGGAACAGGTGTGTGCAGGGGCAGAAACCAAGCGGAGGGGAGTGGCTGTCTCTGAAATGACATGAGAGTTAGTGGCAATGAGAAGATGGAACTGGCAGAGACAGTAGAGGGAACCATGACAAATAAATGTCTGGAACATACTGAACGTCTCACAAACTCATTCAGCGCTGAGGACACAGAATTAAAAAAAAAAGACTTAAAGTTTCACCTCGAAGAAGTATTTTGAGTCAAGGTGTTTGAACCTGGAAATATTTCAAGTGCATAAATATGTTTTAAATTCAAATAGCACGTTAATGAGTGCCAGCAGTCACAGATAAGTTTTTCTCGCTCGAGGTACACGGCTTTCTCTGCTCGGAGTGAACATTATTATATCCTTGCCCTTTTGCTCTGTTGATTCAGTTGTAATGAGCTGCTTTAATATGTCCATACAGACACTGAGGCCCTGAGTTAACTGGATGTTTTGATGCCTGGACTCAGAATGCAAACATGGGGAAATGAATTTCTGTGATAGGTAGTTTTTCCTGCGGAGGGTGTATTGATAAGAGCAGATAAACACCTTGGAGAGTCGGAGGCGGTGATTAGGATACACAGAAGATGAGGCTCAGATTGTTTTTTTGTGTTAATGAATACAAACACACATTCTTGTTCATACACGTTCACTCGGCGAGGTATGCCTCATTTCTGAAATATGCTCCAGATAAAACACCACGTACACATGCTTCGATGCCAGGATGTTTTTTTTTCTGTATTATAATTTGGGCACTGTGAACAATTCAAATACATCTGTTTGAAGCACACACGCCACCGAACTGCAAAAGGCATATAAACCCTTGATATTCTAGTGTCCTTTTCTAGCCTTTCATTCTGCCGTGGCTACACTGGTCGCAAAATAAACCCAAAAGCAGAGTAAGCAATGAGAGTCTTTCATCAGCACAGATGGTGCCCAAATATCCCGTGAAATAGTATTTAATATTCCCCCCCTCTCTCTCTGCTGAAGAGATGCCATCTCATTCCCTTTGTGTTGCTGTAGTACAGTAAGTCATGCCCGTCTGTGTTTACCTTGAAGGCTCCTTCTGCTGGTCATTTTCTACTCTGATATGAGCTTTTAAAGGTTTTTAATTTACATTTGACTCCTCAGTTTGGCAAGTTATTTAAACCCCTCCCCCTGAACTGCCATTGTGCCACTGTAACTAGACATGGCAGACCTATCAGGCATTCTCCACGTTGAAGAGCTGATGTTGTGTTAATAGAGACATAGCGTATGCTTGCCACAAACCACGAGTGCACCGAAGTCTCAGCTCCCACACACGCCCCACCTCTTTGCCCATGTTTGGAGACGGCAGAGCAGCTCACTCTGAGCTTCAAAACTGCTCTTCAGAAATCTGCAGGTGACGTCACACAGGCTTTAGTTCGTCTTTATATACATGTTCTGACCTGATCTTTGTGGTATTAGAGGAGGTTTACAGTGCAGCTACTCCCAGCCAAATTTGTTACCTGAGATCGCGTGACGAAAGACGCGCACACATCAGTTAGTCCTCATCCTCGAAGGCTTTTCTCTTGTAACGTTAAAAGTGAAAACATATGGTTTCAACACATGAACATAAATGTAAGCTAAGCAGTACAGCAATAAGCTATACAAGAACAATGTTTACCTTTATTTCCATGTTTTCTACATGGATCATCAGCTGGTGAGGATACAGATGTTTTACCTGAGACTAGCCTCAGTTTATAGATACTTCTCATGTATCAGCATTAACTGAAGTCACAGAGGCAATCATAGGTTTCTCTAAAAGATAATTAACAATGTTTGAAAAACCCAGAGGGTAATCTTTCAGGATCCTCAAAGACTCTTCAAACCATCTGGATGAAAAAATATTTCATAAGCTGTAAGAAAAAAGGATTTTTAACCTCTTTCTCAAGTTTTCTTATTCAGGTTGCCGACTCTGTTTTGATTCAGAGTGAGAGGCACAATTTGGTTAAAATCTTTGTTATTGTTCAGTGGAGAGAATATTTTTTCATCAGTACGGGTAAAACAGATGGTTACATCTGCGACTCATCTGTATGCTAAGACATGACCTGCACAAACCGGGGCTAGCCTGCTACATGCAGGTTTGACCTTTGTCTCTCAACACAACATCATGTACGTAGGTGGCCGTCAAGTGTATGTTTAAAGGTATAATGTCTAAGATCGTGCTACTTTATCCACCTCCATAGTGGGCAGCATTTCACCTCTTCGCCCCTGTCCAGTTAATCATTTTGTTGTTTTCCTTCTAATTTATTATTTATATGTGCATTTATTGTTGATAGTTAAAATTGTTGATAGCACAAAATGTCAACATCATACATTTATGCCACTTGAAGTGTTTGTTAGTACGGTTTGTCATTTGCACTAATGATACTTTTCGCTACAGACCAACATTAGATGTTACTCACCGGTCTAAAAAAAAAGCCTCATCTCTTTACTCGCACCAACACACCAGCATTCACCCATGTTTTGCTTCTTTGCAGTTGAACGTGGTTTCTTGTCGGGAGATAAAGATCGCTTTCTTTTTTTTTTTTAGTCGGGAGCTGTAGTGTAACTTCAAGCCCAGGAGGAAGCTCTTCTTCTCTGTGAGACTGACTCACACAGCATCTAGTGTGTCTACATGGTATTACAACACGGTCCGGGATGCAGCTAGTTGGTTAGCATGCTCATTTCAGTAGATATCTCTGAAATACAATAGATGGTGGTCTTGGTCATGACATCATCACTGTGGCTCCTTTACATACTATTGACGGTGTTAACTAAACTTCTTCAGATCTTACACATTACACCTTTAAGACCTATTACAAAATTTCAAAATTTTAAAAAGGAGTCATTAAAATGTCTCCCAGAAATGCTGTTTTTTTTAACCAACTCATTGAGTTAAAACTAGCTTGATTAGCTAGCTAGCTATAGTTGATCAAATGTGCAAGTAACATACCGGCTGTTAAATTCAGCAATCGTCAGCTAAATATGAGAAGCCTGCTGAAATTATTTAAAATTTGAAGTGGTAATTCTGCCACTGTTATGCAACAATGTAAGTAATCTTAAGTCTACAAATGGGCACAGCATCGCAGTCCTGCAGAGCTAAGCATATTGCATGTATGAGATGGATGGTCTGGCTCTTGCCAATACAAGAGTCTTTTAATTTTTTTTCATGGATAATGCAGAATTATTTAAAATATAACTCTTTTTTCTGATCAGTTGGTGAGAGGAATTCAACTGTATGAGTAACATCATTAACTAATTCAGCCATTCAGTGTGACTAAGAGAGCACAATAGCTGCTGGGCATGTACTGTAAGTGTTAAGACATTCAGGAAAGTGTCGAACTGTCAAGAGTTAAGGCAAGATGAAAAAAAAAAGTGATTCACTCTCTGTCTGACTAATGACTTTCATTAGTGGTGGAAAATGGGGGGTCAAAGCAGAAAGAAATAAAGTAGCCTGTGAAAAAGATTATTTTATTTGATTGATTTATTTTTTCATGGAAGCGTGCCATGGTGTCCGCAGGGTATTTACTGCCTGGATGTAACCATAGGAAATATACATTATATTTCTGTTGTTTTTGTTGTCTGTTGCCATGTTTTGCAGAGCAGTTAACAACGCTCCTACAGTCTGAGTGAAAAGCATGTGTGAGGCCATATAGTCCTTTAACTATCTGGAAGCAATGGGCCAGTGAGAGGGATGATTCATGTTGACAGCAGAGCTCATATCACCCAGGGTGTAAAAGGGACATTGCTGGAAGGGAACGTACCATAATATGGATGCCATCATTAAAAGCTGGGAGAGACTTCTGCTTAGCATGAAGCAGAGATAGACACTACACACATATTGTACAAAACTACACATGTATACACAAAATACAGAAACGTAGAGTGCACAGAACTCTATCTCTCCTGCATGTACACGCTCTATTTCCACAATTTGCAGAGCTTGCACTGGACACCTGAATAAACTTTGCTCAAGGTTTAGGAATAATAGCTCCATGCAATCCTAATATCTGCACCCATTCCATCATTTGAAAGTCATTATATTGGAACTGATTTTATAAATATGCTCTTATCCAGTCTGGGCAGTCAAATCAGTGGGTCTTTATTTAAACATAAACAATTTTCTCCCAAAGCCAGGAGAGGTGAACAACTCCACAAACCTGGCTTTTTCCACCTTATTTGGTGCAGATGAATCAAATCCTCGGCTGTTTACCCTCTTGTTTTAGCCACCCGTCAGGACTGGAGAATGCTCCAATCAAATAAGATCTGCATGAAACAACAGCTCCGAAATGGGGACTTTCAAGTAAATCCTGGAGAGGGCAATTTAAGGTGAGAATCCAATCAAAGAATGTACTGTCTCTTACAAAACCCATAATAAACTTGATTAACTGATTCTTTTTGGCTGCTATAATTTCCCTTCTCCTGTCCAAATGCCTCCCAGACCATCACTTTGTAGTTTTAAAGTCATTGTGAAATTAAAAATAACTTCCAGATATTAACTATGTGTCTGTCCTTGCTTCTATTAAAAGTATTTTGTGGGGAAAATGACGTGTCAGTGGCTACAAATGGTGGATGAACAGGCACATAATACAGAAATCCATCTATTTATACAGAATTTGGGACCAGCAGCTCCTCAAAGTTCATTTACTTGCAACATCATATAACAATAACCTTTTTCTAAGACACATCAGATGCATCCCAGTGGTTGTGATTTACCCTTTTGTGAAATCCATAATTTCTGACAGCTCAAGATTAATAATGTTTTGTGCAATAAGCAGCTGACCTGAGCAATCGTGTGACTGATTACAAATAGTCGGCTTAAATGCCGCTGTCAGTTGTTAATGGGAAACAAGAATGAAAAACTGCAACACAATTTCTGATTTGGGCTAATCCAAACAAAGCAGGTGAGAAGAGGTGAAGCTGTAAATCCTTCGAGAGCACAAATTTAATATCCACAGAAATGGAGAATGGTGCTAAGAGACGCTAAGCATGAAGGGATCCAGGGATTTTCTGGAAATGAGGAAGCATATTTTGGCTCCTAACTAATAAAACTGTTTAAAAATGTAGCTGATTTCCTCATGCACCTCAAGCAAACATTTATGTGAAGCCACAAAATGAGGCTGACATGCACTTTTTATGGGGAGACTCCAGCATTTACTTCTGGTGACATCATAGGTCTGAGAGTCAGTTCTTTGGTTTTGTAGCCTCCAGTAAATTCTCCCCGTTGAAGTTACTTTGCAGCTCTCCAGGGTGAGAGAAGGTATCTAAACAGGGTGATTGATTATTTAATGTGCAGATATACGGGTTCCTGTCGGTGATTTGTAAAAATAAGACCCAAATAATTCACTGCCCATTCAGAGACAGTTAGCTGCCTCAGAGAAGTCAGCGTTAAATGGAGCTCTACTGACATCTAGTGTTGAAAAGTAAAATTAGGTTGGGACAGGCTGATACAAAGATAATGCTGCAGGATGGAAGAAATTTTATTTATTGTCACTGCAGTGTTAATTTGTTAGCATCATTTTTGTTGTAGCTGCATGAGATGAAGCTGATTTTAATGACTACTTACTATAAAGTTTTTGGCTGTTTGATCTGCAAGAACCGCCTCTTTATGAAGACATTTGATTTGATAACTTAGTTCTAAAGCTCTATTTTACAGTGCAGTAACCTGTTTTTAATTTAAAGGAACTTGTTTAGAAAAATGTCCTAGAAATTAGCATCTGTATCTCCAAACCTGAAAGAATAAGGCATTGTTGATGCACTAAAACAATGAAAAAGCGAATTATACATAAAGTGATTGAAACTAGCTGATTTGAGTTGAAAGCAGGTAGAACTATTTCTAAGACATTTGATTTATTTTCTTTTAAGAAAGTAAAACTTAATGGGCTTAATTCTCAAAGAAAATGATTAGATCAAAATCAGAGGCTGAACACATTTTTTGGAAACAAAATAATCTGTAAAATAAATAGTACTCAGATAATTGTAATGGAGTAGAGGTGGTGTAGTATAAAGTAGCATACGATGGAACTAAGTGAAGTACAAGTACTTCAGCAATATACTTGAGTACAGTGGTTGATTAAAATGTTCAAGGATCAAGATTTTTTTTTTAAAAATCTAACATCTCTACTTTTGACTGAGCTCTCAACTTCACACAAGAAATGTTAATGATATTCACTTCAAACAGACTCTGAATTTCCCAGAGCCCATTGGGCCCCTGAGCCTGTGTTCAGCCTGTTCAGTATTCCATCCATGGCTGAAATGTGGATTTACATCAATTTACTGTAAACTCTTTCTTAAGTATAAAGTTTCCTTGCTCAGACAGTTTTAATCAGGTTTACTATGATACTGTAGTTTATGCTTTTGTGTTCTTAGACATTGAGCAGAAATTCCCAGAGCTTACAAGTCTGGAACATAGGCCCTTTTCACAGCAGACATTTTGACTTGTCATAGTAGGAAAGACACAGATGTTACTGATAATATTAACGATGGCTCTGCTCTATTTGAGTGCAAGAGTAAACTGTGACAGTGAGCCAGCATTTGCAATACCAGGACCATAAAACTGAAGCAGCTATATGTAACTCAGCCATCATTCGTTTTGTTATTTACACCTTTGCTTTTTCTGCTGTGACATGACAAAGTGTAGTCTGAGAAAAAGGCCTAAATTCCAAACCTGTACTCAATGTTTAGGAATTCAAAAGCATGAAGAGGTCTAGTGGAAGAATATAACACTAATATTTTAGTGAAAGAATAAAGGCAGCAAAAAAAATAAAATATGGAAAAATAAAACACCAAAATACAATAATTTACATTTACCACCTAACATTTACCCATTTGCCACACTCTTTTATCCAAAGCAACTTACAAATGTAGGACATCAGAAAGCTTCAATGCAGTTGGAAACCTTAGTATAAGTATTAAGAACTACATCTATTTAATAAGTGCAAGGGGATTGTATAAAGAAGTGCTAGTTAGACATGTTAGGACACACAATATAACTCGAAATAAAAGGTACTCAACCATAATTATTATAGAAATAAAAATGTCGTTATTAATATTTTCCAATGTTAAATGAGACATTAGCTCTGTAGTAGCTACTAGTTCTATTTTCTTTTTTGAAATGTCACAATAAATTTTGAGACATTATTTAGCAGCAGCATGAAGTACAAACAAAAATCATTTAACTTTACCTAAAGGATAAATACTACAATGATTGGGATACCAGTGCATCTCCATGGACGTTACGTTACGTACGTAACGGGGACTAACGGCACTTCCGGTTGTGGGTGTGCGGCGCAGAGACGTTGTTGTGGGTGCAGCATCCAGAGATACAGAGAAGACGGCGACAATGGCCGATATATCACTGTATCTCACTAACGTTAATGTGTCGATAGGACAGAACATGGCTGTGCAGCAGGTCGGTAAATAGTTTACTCTCTTCTCACCACATCTTCGCGTTTTGTTTGCTGAATGTCGCTAATGATGTCGCTCAGTGTCTATGTTAACTGGTGGTCATGATGTCTGGTGATTTTAATTATTTTATTTTTTTTAACGGTTTAGCCTTTAGGAACAAATTCCAAATGTTAATAGTCGCAGATTCGTCATATCCGTGAAAATTGTGTTAGCCAAAACTGACGTTAAAAATGACAAATGACAAAACACGCACGTTAATTCTCCACGTCATAAACTTCCTTAAGACCAAGCCTTTAACAAAAATTATAAAATAAATAATTATGTTATTAATTGGGATTCATATCACCTGGTGTAAAGGGCGGGTAGTTCACCTGTAGCTGCCCTACACGGTCAGCCACAAGGGCTGGTGAAACGTTGTAAATAAATCATAATAGGATTTGAACGTTATTTTACCTCAGATATTTCTGGTGTTGAACACTTAAATAAAATTATATGTAGGTCAAGGTGCATTAAGAGCAGGTCATATCAGAGATCAAATCCCGTCTACACGTATGTAAGAGATGTGGCAGACACCCAATTATCAGATGCATTTTCGAGAAAAGCAGAGACTATGCATTGTTTCATATTTCATTTAGACAATAAATTTAGCTTGAAATACACAATCACTGGATAAACTCAAATAGAGTAGGCATTGTTTGACAAGGGACTCTTATTTTGTCCATCAAATGCAAAGCACATGCAGAGCAACAAAAGTCCCTGTCAACAGGTGGTTGACCAACACAGCTCCAGAGGAGCTAGCTCCCACAAAGACTGCACTCTGGCTGTTCCATAATTAAGACATTAATCAACTCCAAGTGCTCCAAACTTGCCTTACCCATTGCACATATGTTAACCACACAGTCCTAACAATCATCTGTCGATTACAGATAGTCTGTTTTTTTCCTGAAATAAATAGCACTTCCATTACAATAACTACTGAAAACAAATTATAATCCAAGCCGTTTCCTTGATTAGCTTTTGGACCATTTCCATTCTAAGATGGCTGATCCCCTGCACATGAAAGGGAAGGTCCATCACTTCCTCCTTAAAAATCATGTCTGTCAACTTCCCCAAGAAATAAGTTGTGGATAAATAGAAGCTTAACAAACTCAGTCATGTGTTTATCTGAAGTGATGAAAGATGAAAAGCACATTCACTTACTTTCCACAGAGCAACAGCACATTGATTGATTGTTGCGGTAGTTCAATTTTTAGCTAAGTAATTGTACAATTGCAATTTCCAAAATTATGTTATTTGGCACCGGTGTGTAAATGCCTCAAAAACAAATAGTTGAATGTGGTTGTAATGTGCTTGGGTTTTGCTATGTAAGGGAATCATTTGTTTTTGAGGTAGCACCTGTCTCTGTTAAGGTGTATTGTGTTTTAACATTTGAAAACAGGATCTAGGTAGGTAAAGCAGGGCGTCAGTTAAGCAGATCGGAAGCACAACAAGGACGGGGCCTGACCGAGCTTTATGTCAATGAGACGCATCGTTCAGAATCCAGTCATGGGGCTCGATCAATTATTTTATTTTTTGGGCTAGCATCCTTGTTGACACAAGGATACATTTTACATTAACTGGTGATGTTACTTATCTTTGCGAGGCCTTCGATATGTTGTTACACTTCACAGACACATTTAGGCTTACTATTCCAGAAAATGATCAATCTGCCAATGTCAACATCTGGAGCACAAGGATTGGAATATGTAAACAAACATCACCAGACAACATGACCACCAGTTAAACTGGAACATCTGTAGATTGTTGACACTTGTCAGCAATGTCCTGAGAATCTGGTTGGTCATACTATTACACAAGAAATGGATTTTCTTTTTTTATTTTCATCCCCACAACTTGCAAAAGTATTTTAATCCTAACTTGAGTCACTCCTTTACCCGTAATAGTACACAATGTCCTTGTGTTTGCCTGTGATGTCTTCTCAGACTCCAAACCTGAGTAGGGACTTTGAGTGTGTGGAGCTGGGGGAGCAGGAAAAGAGAGAAGAGCAGCAGCAGAGGGAGAAGGTTCCTCGCAGGATCATCCATTTCTCCAGCGGGGAGACCATGGAGGAGTACAGCACTGACGAGGAGGAGGGAGAGGACAAGGAGCCAGAGAGGAAAGACCTGCTGTCCTCCCCGGTCGATGCGGTGAGGGTGAGGAATAGTGGAGGGATGGGGAATTCATGTGTGCGTGTGTGTGTGTACAAGAAGCTAAATGAGGACAAGGGAAATGATGAAGAAAGGGTTGTGTGTGAGAGTGTGAGAAGGACAAGGAATTTTTGTTTTCTGAGTAAATAATTCAAATGAGAAGCAGCAGCGGCATAAATGTAGTTCTTTACATAAGTGTCACAGTGACTGTACTTTTTTGTTTGCAGTCAAAGATGACTTGGGGTCCCTACTTCTGGTTTCACATGTGGAGAGCTGCCACATCCACTATTTCAGGTTTGTTCATTAAGTCTTTATTTACAACCTGAGGGTGGTAGAGGGCCTGTATCACACAAGACTAGTGAGTTACTCAGCTATGTTTGGGTTTAACTGGTTTTTTGTATCTTGGTGATGGCTTTCTTTTGACTGAGGTAGATCATCCCCAGGGTAACCTCAGAGAATAAGATCGCATCATTCTCACAGGACCTTGGCATATTATTGTATTTACAATTGAGTAACTAGTAATAAAAAGAAAAACTACCACTAGGATCATTTTGCCAACCATGGTAATTATGTCAGAAATAGAAGAAACATTTTTACACAACCGTGAGTCCACGCTGGCTTTAAAAAGTGCTTCTAACAAGCAGAGACTAATGGTAATTATAGCTGCATATGAACTGCACACCATGTTTCACATTATTGTTCACTTTTATTCATTTTAGTTTGTTTTTCATGAAATTAAAAAAGAAAAAAAAACACCAAAATGTTACTGTGTAAAATAAATGGATGATCTTATTATCTGTTTATGGATAATTAGTTTATTTTTACAAACTTATTTTAGAAATTAGAAATAGAAAATCCTACCAGCACAGCGTTGCTCACTAGCGTCTTCCTGCATTTTTAGTCAGTAGCTAAGTTTACTGAAAGGCCAGCAGGGCAATGCAATGGGTCAAACTGATGCTGGACCAAAAGGCAAACTACTTCAGACTGTCAGTTGCGCGTTTAGACTGTGAGTTTTAGATATGAAGAGGTCAGTATAGTTCAAATGTTACATTTTTCCCATGTTTAATTTAATTTAATAAAAGGTGACAGCTTTAGTCAATGTAGGAATTCCCCCCATTTTTTTCATCATATTCTATATATTTTATACCACTTCTTGCTGCTACACTGATCTAATTTTCTGTAGGTATCATCACTGTTTGATGTCGTATCATATTAAGCATTTCACAGCTCTGATGATGCTGCATTTGATAACCAACTTTGTGATACCACAGTTATCCAGGATCACCACTGTTACCACTGAAGCAGTAGTCCTGTACACATATTGGAAAACTCAATAAAAAAAAACTCAATTCTGACAAAATATGAATTACCGATGCTGCTGACCGTAAACTCTGTATTTGTGTAGTTAACAAAAGATTGCACCAAGAATACTGATTTTTGTACTGAATTGAACTAAACTGGAATGGTTAAAGTCATTGGTTATTCCAAGCAGGGTGGTGCACCATTAGGGGAGGATGTTTTGTGTTGGCTTGTATTATATCCAACGTCTCCTTATTATTTTCCAGCATGTGACTACCTAGGGGAGAGGATGGCCTCCCTCTTTGGGATTACATCAGCCAAATATCAGTACGCCATTGATGAATACTACCGGATGAAGAAAGAGGTATACTGCAAGGATGTTCTCTAGTTGTTAGAGCATGTTATTGTGGTATTGAATTGGTTAATCAGCTGACATAATTCCCTCTTATGTCCCTGTGTCAGAGGGAGGAAGAGAAAGAGGAAAGCCGCTTGTCAGAAGAAGCAGAACGATCCTTCGACCAGCTACAATCTCAGGAAGACGAGGACGAGCCAATCACCATGACAGACCAACCAGAGGTATCCGCCACCTCCGCCTCCGCTCACCCTGATGTGACCTATCAGATCGAGAATGAAAATCAGGTGCCTTCAAGCACCATCAGAGTCCCTGCTATCGTCACGGCAACCTAAAAATCCCTAGAAAAGGACGTTTGAGCTTTCTTGTGTGTTTGTTTATTAGAGAAGGAACACCATCTTGTTTCACCAAGCACCGTTTGGTTTGTGTATGACACAGCTTTAGATGGGCAGTGCTGCTGTATGGTGGTTGTTCGGCAAGGACAGTGGTGGTGGAGTTACTCCTCTGACTACGAGGTGTCCCTTTCCAACAGTGTAGCAGCTGATAAAGTAACTGCTGGATAATGTAGCAACATCTTGTTATGAAAAACATACAATAAGAGTCAGAAGATGTGCCAGTTCATCTGCTCATGCATTGTGTTGTTTACATTTTTTGCCCATTCAGACCAACAGTTTACCATTTCGGCTCATTATTGCATTATCCAACACTTGAGGCTTTGTTAGTTGCTACAGCAGCCTCCCAAATGTGAACGTTTGCTGTGGAGTGAAGGTCATATGTTGCTCCCCTGTGCCTCTGATGGACCGGACACTGTGCCTAAATCACCAATACAGCCAAGTCAGTGCCAGATCTAGACTAAACATATATTTGAAAATGATTTGAAGTGTTTAAAGACATAAATTAGCCTTTGATTTTAGCGTTTACACTCAACTTTGGGTAAAGTTTTTCAAATATCTGATGCGTTTAACAGCTATTTTGTCCAGATCTGGTCAAAATGGTGCATTCTTGATACACCTGGCTGCACCAAAGAGCTAGCCATTTTAACACGCCCTCACCTGTTTAATTGTTGTCTGTATTAATGTTTATTAAGCTTGTATTGCACTGAATGTCTGTGGGAGCACTGAGCAGATTTAGCCTCGGTTATCAAATCATGTGTGGACCACGAGACTAACAGACATTTTGTTAAAAAAAAAAAATATGAAAACGGGTTTAGGTGTTCTATGTTGCTCTTCCTGTCTGCCTCATCTACTACAGAACATACAGTAGTAGATGTGGTGTGTAGGCCTTTGATAATGGCAGGGAGCATTGTTACACTAAGTCTGTATAAAGACATGCAAACTTACATTTTTAACATTTTTTGGTACAATTTTTTATATTTATGTATTTATTTTACCAAACTGACTGCACTTAATTTATGCATCTTTTTCTATTGTTTTAATAAGCAACACTGTAATGAATCCTTAATAAAGTCATGGTTATTGTCTGACTTTCATACTCGTCTGTGTGACAGTTTTTCATTTCAAAATAGCAATCATCAAGTTAAACAGGTCTTATTTTCCTAAGTCAATGTTGGCAGCTCTGCCTTCCTGTCTGCCTGCTGAGAGACTCATTGTGGTGCTACAGTGTGAGTGATGTGACTGATCTTTGTTGGTGGTAACAAAGAGCTTGTGTTGCTCTGTGCGCAGACTGCTCTGAGGTCAGAGACCCTGTCCACTCGCCGCACAATGTCACCATTCTCAGGTCAGAGTGGGTTCCTGTGGTCCTGAATGACCCCCACAGCAGTCACGCCCTCACTGCAACAGACACACAACAGTCAACATGACTGTTCACTAACGGTCAGTGTGCAGAGTGATAGCTGGTAGGTGTGACAGTGGAGTGAACATGGACATAAACTTCTGTTACAGCAAGTGATTTGTAACAGCAATAGTGAATGGTTTTTGTGTGTGTTTATTTCATGTGTCCATGACTTCAGTCACAATGGTCATGTACAAGACTGTACACTGCAAACATCTCCATCTTATCAGTAGTTTTGATGATAAAGGTCTAATTTTCTTTAAACAAGTAGAAAAACTGGTTTCCAATACAACCCAAATCCCTGTTCTAAGACTTCTATGAGGATAGAATCACGCAGACTGTTGTACTAGAATCAAGAAAATGACTTCTGAAAAAAATCACTGATTTTTTATGCCTCAGCACCAGCTACAGCCAGGGCTGGAGGCATCTTTATTTTCTTGTTGTCCATTCATCCATAGCCCCATTTTCGTGAAGGCGATATCTTAGTAACACCTTGAGGGAACTTCTTCGAATTTGGCACAAACATTAATTTGGACTCAAGGATGAACTGATTACATTTGGGCGGTCAAAGGTCAAAGGTCATCGTGACCTCACAATACACATTTTTTGGCCATAACTCACAAATGCATACACTAATTGTGACACAATTAAATAAAATGAGGTGATGAAAGGTCAATGTCACTGTGACATCATAATGTCATACACTCAGTTTGTGGCTCAGGAAAGTTGATATAGTCCATTGACCATATTTCCTGTGACTCGCTGGCTGGCAGAGGCATACAACCACGTTTTAGTTTTTCATTTGTTTTGAAGGAATAATTCAACATTTTGGGAAATATGGTTGTTGGCTTTCTTTCATAGTTGGATGAGAAGATAAATACCACTCTCACATATTATAGTAAATATGCAGCTACAGCCATGAGTTATTAAAATCCCAGTTTAACAAGTCATTTAAAAATGGTTTTACTTATTTCCATGACATTTCCTGACAAATTAGAGCTTCAAATTAGACTGAATAAAGCTTGTTGCCAGTATTTTAGGACTTAATGAAAGGCTAAATGATTTATGATGGAAATGTTTGGCAGTGCCTGTGACAGGAAAGCTATGTTTCCCTTTCAGCATAATAGCTGTTTTCTGGAAAAACAGAAAAACTGGGGTTAGGCAGGATGTGAAATTATACATTTGGACACTTTCAAACTATGCAAACTCACAAACAAGATATGAGAGCAAAGCCTGTTAGTGGGTGACCCTCCATGTGGTGGCTGAATAGATGGTACACCACGTCATTATGGTGGTGCCACGATGAGACAGCTCATCTCTAATAGTCACATAGTGAAGTCAAGCCATGCCACAGGCCACACAAGACAGCCTCACACATCATCCACACTGACAGACAATACCACCCACTGACAGCCTGCACAGCCCAGTACACAGAGTCATGTTACACTGCTGCCAGTTCATCATGCTGCTATACATAATTCAAAAACACGGACGGGGCAGATTTCTTTAATTATGTTTTCAATCTGAGATAGCACAGATAAATATTTTTGTTAAAGAGCATAAATGGAGATGTGAGCCTGAAGGCAAGGCCAAGCCAGCTCATTTGCTTTAATTGAAATACATTCAAATTCTTGAAAAACATCTCCTGGCTATTTTTATCTGTATTAATTATTTATATGTTTTTCAGTCAGTTATGTACATACATAAAGCCTCAGATGGGATTTTCCTTCTGCATTGCACTCAACGTTTGTGAATTGATTCTTGGAGAGGCTCTGACAGATTTCAGTTGCCAGTTTCCACATACAAATGGGATTTGGTCTGATTGAGTAGAAATGATAATTAAAGACAAATTCATTTTCTGTTGGGCCCCATGATCCATATCTTTGGGAGATGCAGTATAACTGTTTATATTCTTAAAATAGATCATGATTAATATGTACCTTACAGGTTCATATATTGATGATGCACTGACACACACGTACACACCTGTTCATGGAGTCATAACTAACACTCATTTTTCAGCTTGTTTTGTTGTGTTTTTTTCTGTATTATGCGAAAGCAGCTCACAGAACATGAAGGAGAACAGAAGAGACAAAGAAACATGACCTTTATCTTACAAACATTCCCAAAATTTACCATCAATATCCAATTAGTTTGTAAACAAAAAACAATAGTAATGTAATTGTCATACCACTCAGCCTGGTAATAATAAGTATATTTTTCCTAATATAATATAATATAATATAATTCAGTTCACATTTCAGTAAAGTGTTTATACCACCTGTTTCAAAAATGTAGTTAGGTAAGTAACTAAAAATAAAGACAGAAGACAGGTGTTATCATTACTTGTCATTAATTTAAAATCTGTATCAAATTGTGAACTCCATCTAAGCAGCTGTTGTATGTTGTTCAGCTGCGTCAGCCCAAAACTAATTGGCTGTGTCCAAGTTCAACAGACTGTAAGATACATTAAATGGGATTAATAATTTACAAAGATAGAAGCACTAGTTACTGTGTAATTAGCATTTACAAGCCACTATTCTTCAGATGTACCAGATCTAAATCCCAATTTATTTACTTTTCCCAAATTCCCCTTAAAACATATAACTGTTTATACTGTGACATCAGGCATTTTTCTGTTATTTTTAAGACTGTGTAATACTGTATTTATAATTTTTTCTTTCTCCAGAAGTTACTCACCAGTGTCTTGTTATTACTGGATGACAGAGAAAACATCTGGAGACAGGAGGCAAGATTTTGCAGTTCCTTGTCAGTCCACTAGAGGACAGTACTGTATTTAACACAAGGGACATACTGGGGTTAATATAGATCATGACGCCAGGCAAGCTCAAACAATGTGTGTAAATAAACAAATTGTTCGAGTTTTTTTTTTTTTTTTTTTAAAGATTTTTAGGGAAGTTTAAACAACTGCCCAGACAAAATATAATAAAATAAAATAGCTTGGCAGCATGAAAGTAAAAAAAAAAAAAATCCTGATAATATACTAAAACAATGGTGGATTGAAAACATTATCTAAAGTATTTTTAAAATTAGGAATCTGATCATGAGAAGCAGGTTTTATTTATATGTGTCCATCACAGTGTGTGAGTGGTGCAGCAGAGAGGAAACTGACTTTATTCATTTGAGCGTCTTCCTTCTGGAAGACGTGAGACACACAGCAGTCATCAGGGGATCAGTGATTAAGGGGGAAAATCCAGAGTTAAGACTTCACAATGCCATTCCTTGTGACTTAGTGTTTACTGGTGCAGCTATGAATGTGTGTGTGTGCGTGCACAAATAGTCGTCCGCACACATGCTTATGTTGCGGCATGTGTGCTTAAGGGGTTTGTCCCAAACTTTGCTCCGACTTTGGTGTGCCACGCACTGGCCTTGAGTTGCCTGACACTTCAAGCATACCTGACATTTTTTGGGGCTTTAAGCGGTGGGGGTGGGGGACCAGTGGGAGACCAGTTTAGCAAACGTGTACACTTCTGATTTACTCCAAGGTGGTACACGAGTCTAACCACACGTCCGAAAACCACACCTGATTGCCATATGTGCTGGTACATCTACTCTGTGATTAATCGGGGCTCACATGCAGTTAAGTCGCTCACACTGTGCTGTTAGAGATAGTTAACATGAGCGCAGTTTGTGCTGTGGTTGTAAAATGTCCGGCAGAACAGGCTGGTACCTGTTTGACTTATGACTCAAAAAATATCCAGGTAGGTTTCTGGCATGTTAAATTTCCTCGAGATGCAGACGCTTTTTTTTTTTTTTTTTTTTTTTTCTTTTAAAAAGGAGGACAGCTGCTCCTCAGTGGTAAAGCAGACATGTATATAAATGGAAACGGAGACAGAAGAGAGGAAGTAAAGACACAGAGGGACAGTGAGACATATAGAAAGACAGAAGGAGGGAGGATGATGAGAACAGCAGCAGTCCCTTTGATGTGGGCCTCAGCGGGGCCCTGTGTGTCTAAGACGAGGCAGGCCTGCTGAGGGAAGGGGATTTCCAGCGCTGCTCTCCTGTCTCACCTCCTTAGCCTTTGCTTCCTCCATGGGCTACAGCTTAAAAACACAGAGAGCCTGTCTACTCTGACACAAAGCCTCTGCAGCCAACACTGACACTGGAATGACAGGCATCGTCGTTTTATCACCACATCCCTTTAGGGGGTAAAGTGGAGTAGACTGCAAGGTGGAAGAGTGGGTTGCTTTGCTGTTGGTCATCTAGTTCCTTCTCTTTAGGTTTGCATGCTACATGATAAAAAATGTGATATTTTCAGCTTTGCATCAAAGAGTTTTGAATATGATTGTATATCTCCTCATTGAAACATCCTTTGAAGAATCCTTTGTTGCATTTAATTGTATTGCATTCACAGTTTGCAGGCCCCAGAAATATATCAGCATTTATGATTATGAATATTCACCACAACATACTTTTATTTTCTCTTTTTACATGCACAGAAAACATCCCACATGCATGATTGTGATCTCCACTCGATTACTGCAAAAACTCCACTGAATGTTTTCTCACACATTTTGCAGTTCACACTACGCTCACTCACTCACTCACTGTCTGTCTACACATGGTGCCCTTTACACACCCAAATACACATGCACACACCCAAATGCAGAAACATGCACTTGACTGTCAAAAAACTGCTTTACACACACTCACACGCGCACACACGCACACACTCACATGTACACACACACGAGGTTGTGGAAAGTCCCTGGCACAAGCTGCCTCCTATCTCAGCTGCAAGTTTGCTAGTACAGGTGGCTGTTTCAGTGACAACAAGGCTAAGACAATATGACCTGTGATCCATACTTTAACAGCTGCCCGTGCATTAATTGACTTGCTGTTTATTTGAAAAGAAAAAAAAGCAGGAAAGTTCAATTAAATGCACATAAAAAGGGCATTCAGAATGATCACAAGCTGCCTGATAGATGTAACTGGAAAGCCTTAAGTTCATACAACAACTTCACTGTGCACGGTTTTACAGTGTGTGTGTTCAGTCATTCGCCACTAAATCTGCATAACAACACTAAGAAAAACTACTTCAGATGAAAAATCAGGTGTAACTTTTAATGCACTTGGAAACTTTTGTCTGTCTTTCTCCATAGTCTCAGCCTCACTGCAGTTAATAATTTCAAATATCTTATAAGATGGTGAAATACTCCCTCCTTTTATGATTGAGGCATTAAGGAATAAAAACTTTTGGCATTAACAGATCCTTTAAACAACTAGTCTCAGCCCCTGAAATTCTGTGCAACCCGTTTGTGTACATTTTTTGTTTTTGCTGTTTCCTGTCAAACACCATAACTTTGATTAGTTTATTATATGAAGAATGTTTTGTCTATCCTCCATTCTTCTGTGTTTGTCTTTCCTTTATGCTGTTTGATTGTTCTTTGGCCACACTGCTAGTGTTCAAACTGAGTCAGGCCCACAGCTGGGGGATGTTTTTCCCACTGAAAATTAAACTGTCTGTGTGATAGATGCACACTGCACATGGCCTTTGTATTTTGATTTTATTTAATTTAAGAGTTTTATTTTTAATTAAGTGCATCTATCTGCAGAAAAATGTGTCCACAAGGTTAATGGAATTTATGAGTCAGTTTCTTGATCATTAGATGTGCCTGACAGTATCTTATCTTTATCAGTGTCAAACACATTATGACTCAAGCTCCCGTCAGACCATCAGAGGAAACAGTGTGTCTTTAATCACAATCTCTGACTTTCTCCTCATCTGGACACAAGTCACAAGTGATGGATGTTAGCAGTTTGTAAAAAGTCCCGGTGCAAAACTGATCTCATTTGTTTAGATATACTTATATCAGTAACTGATAATCAAAGGCTCACAAAAACCCAGACAGGTAGTGCACAGTCACACTTTTTAAATAAGTGCTTCCATCAGTCAAACCCCACCAAAATAACATTCATTTAAATCAGGGTGTTGACTAACTACCTATTATCTGCAGCTGGCTTGTTAGTATCATGAATGAATATAAACAAAACAACATGCAAAACATGCGTCATAAACCAGCCAAAAAGAAAAGCACAAACTGAGGCAAAACAAATACAAGTAGACTCAAATGATACCACTGCATACTACCAATAAAAGACACTTAAACAGACAAAAAGACAGAAAAACATCAACAGAGAGATGCAAAAGAAGACACAAAGCAAGACACACTACAACTAAAAAGAAAAATGCAAAATGACACAATTCTGGCCCCTGCAGTCAAAGGTTTGTAAACCCATTGATTAGTACATTCAGAAGCGTAATAATGGATCAATATACAGTCATGTAATTGAGTCATTATGGCTAAATATTTGCTGTCACAAACTACACCTTGAACTCCCTGGACAACAATTCAAGCGTAATTTCCCCTCGGAACAAGTAGCAATGACTGTGATTATCTTGGCCTTTTGTCTTTGTTTGAGAAACACTGACTTGTTAGAGGGTGTTTTATTTTGCAGGGTGGAGACCTGCTCCCTTTTTCAGAATGGCTTATGTAACTGCTGGTCAGAGCCAAACGGTAGTGAAACATCCTCTGCAGAATAATGTCCCTGCATGGGTGGAGTGTGGTGCTGTAGAGGACATTGAGGTCCAGATGTATACTTTAGGTACTTTCCTCTGTAAAGAGCAACCCTCCCCCTCCCACTCCCTCTCCCCGCCCCAGAGTCTGTCACTTATTTTCTCAGATCATATATACAGCCAGCAGTGTGAACAGGGGTTTGAAACAAGGAAGCAGTAAATATGTCAGCCCCCCTCTGGGCCAGTGACAAACAGCTCAGCCTGTGGTTCTCTGTTGTTGGGGACAAAAATAACAGAAGAGGGACTCGAACCCTGTGGGCCTCTTGAAACATATCATTTTATCATGCGCTAACAAGAACATAAAAACGTAGTATTGATAATCAACAGTATTACAGGGAGAACAAAGGGTTATCATCTACTACCATCCACTAAATTTTATGGTCATGGGCACTATTGTTGTTTTTTGCATTATAGAGGCCCCTGTTTAAATGCTGCACATAAAACGTCCAAAGAACAAGTGAATTATTTGCTACTATTTTATTTGGTTGATTACTTAAACAACTAGAAGTTTTACAGTTATGTTGCATTTATGCTGTTACATTTATCATTTAAGTTTTTTCTTTTTTTCCATTTGGGGGCAGCTGCAACCATAACATCACCTCATACAGTTAGAGACAGACATGTTTGGCAAACAGTTTCTTATTTGTGTAGCCATTAGCAGTTGTTTGGAGCCGTGTTTCTAGCCACCTGATGAATTTAAGTGCAGTATTCGCTCTCTTTGTTGCTCTGTTTTGGTCTCCACCAGCTCCACTATGTTCACCAACTGTTAACTTTGTGTCTCTGCCGCTGGGCTGGTAGCGTAGGGTTTATGAGAGCCTTTCCCCTGAAACTGCTGCAGGCTGTGTCTGGAAATAATACTAATTATAATTAACCAAAACAGTAAAGTTTCAGGCCCTAATACCAAAATAATGTGCTAAAAGACACTAAACATGCTCTGTGAAAGGAAGTTGCAGTTCTGGATGACAATTCTCTGTGGATTCATCACTGCCAGTGACCCTGTTCAGATTGCACACGGTCATTTGATCCCTTGTTAATATGAAAATATTTCTTATGCATATTCAAGACATAGGGCTAATGAGAAGAGCATAAAGAGGCCAATAAACCAAACAGATCTGTAATCTGTCCCTGTATATACAGCACTGTATGAACTACTCGACTGAACTTCAGCTAATTCAAATAATGCAGAAAGCACAGCACAACAACCTTTTCATTTCTGTAGTTAGACTGTCAGACTAATCTTGAAAGGAGAACATAAACAATAGTATTTATAGTGTAACTTTCTGTTTCTTATCTACATGCTGAATGAGGCATGGACAGAACCACTGTCTCTTCCTTTAAAAACACAAAAATATGCCTGTGCATTTGCATAAAAAATTTGTCACTTTACTTCATCCCCTTTACTGAATATATATGACAAACCTGGGTGTGCCCAGTCACCTACAAGCTCCCAAAGGAGTAACAGGTCAAGTGAATGGTGAGCATGTGAATCTTAAGGGAGGGGCAACGTCTTATAACAGATCATGTCAAAGGGAGAATAGGAAGACATCGCCTTCATAAACACACACATCCCAAACTGCTTCCATCCCAAGTGAAATGGGAGAATGTGAAGAACGCTGTGTCCCTGAGGAACTTAGGCCATGAGGGGATCTCAGCATAAATCATTGTTAACAGAACATCTTGTCCAGAATCTCGAAATGTTGGTTTGTACAAGGAAATCTCCCAACATCCTGGAGGAGAGGAAACTCCCTGCTTTTGTTGTGGCCAGCCCACGCAGCAGCAAAACAATAGATATTTTTAGCCCTTTTGTTAAATTTAACCCACTTACCAGCACTGTTAAAATGAAATTGCTATCTACATTTTTGGAGGCTTTTGAGTCAAGCAGAAACCTGTCTCCTGTTCGTTGCCTTGATAAAACACTTGTGGCCGAGATCTTTGCATTTTTCCTTGTGCGGTGTGGTGCATTCAAAGCCCACGATACCAAACAAGGCCTCATAGCTAAGCGCTTGTTATGTCTGTGCCTCATTCACGGTGCAGTATATTTACAGAAAGACTTGGCTCTTTTATCTTCCCTTTAAATTTCCTCAACACAAAAGGATCCCACGCCTGGAGTCGCTACTAGACCAGCCTGTTTGTCTGTCTGTGGGGGGAAACAGTTCATGACACACAGAGGGAAATATGAGAGGAAGAACAGAGGGAGGCAGTCAGGCAACTCATTGTCCCGAGTTGAGGATTCAGCAGCACAAAATACACGGAGACGCACAGTGAGAGAGGAATTCCCCCTGTAAGTTCAAATGATTGCAGATGTGCGCCTGGCCGACTGCTACTGCACACATCTGGGCCAGAAAGCTTCCCCGCACGCCTCCTCTTCCATCCTCTGAGCCCTCAATGTTTCGTCTTTATAAGACTGCCCTCTGCTCTACCCTGGAAAAGCAATTAGGTAGAACACATGGCCCGGTGTAAACTACTATTCACCAGGCAGCCAGTCTACCGGCTGTGGCGGATCCACAGGAGTGTGTATCATGGGAGGCCTGAAAAGACCATTATCTTGGCAGCTGGGACGAGAGATTTGGCGGAGGGAAAGTTTTGGGGGATTTCAGAAGGGAAAGATGCAGCCTTTAAGTAACAGTGCTACTGGAGGTCAGCAGTAGTCCGCCACTTCTGCAAAACTGCACTTTTACAGTTGTACAGTTTTGCAGGATTTGCACATTGTTAAGAGGTGATTTTCATTTCTCGAAACTACTTCTCCAAATACAGCAGCTATCTACCATGTTTTGTTATGAAATGCAACCCCCACCCCCCACCCC
>NW_019525453.1:4707987-4749287 GCF_002814215.2 Seriola lalandi dorsalis | reverse complement strand
AACCCCCCCACCACCATCTTGAAACTAACTTAAATAATTATGTTAAAGGAAATGTGAATGAGTATGCAGTCTGTCTGAGCAGAATTTTCTTTGCTGTACAGCATGTCCTCCTGAACAGGGAACATTTCCTGCTTCTACTAATAATCTATAATTGATCTGAACTATAGGACTCACGCACCTACAGGAGGTATTTTGGCACCTCTCACCTAGTACACACTTACTTTTTACTTCCTCAAAATGAGACACGTACCTGAGTCAGTCAGACTTCTTTATGCTAATTCAGAGACAACAGACGCTCCACATAGGCTGGAGACATGCTGTGCGCATGTGCAAACACACACTAGTGGGAAATTCCCAGCAAAAATTCCACTCTAGCAGTCCTCTGTGAGCACATTCCTGCGTTTTTCATAACATCTCGCTGCTGAAATGAAAGTCAAATTTACAGTTGTAGGGCAGTTTTGAAGCTAGAGCGTACCCTCAATCGAGCAATAAATCTTACTAGACTGAGGATATTGCATGTAAGCTTATATCCCTGCTCGATTTCCTGGATGCAGATCTCTTTGAGAATGTGAGGGAGCATGAAAGAACAGGCAGGGTAGGCAGGAGGAGGAGGAGGAGGAAGAGACCACAGGGTTTAAGAGAAAAGGAATATTTTAGGTACCCTAAATGTAAAACCAGTAAGATATTGTCTCCTGATTCAAAAGATCACATCTCTACAAAGAGTTTGTGTTTGGCCAGAACACAAAATAGCATCATGACTAACCATCCAATGTACAGTCATATCAGCTGTATAATGATTGGGAACAGTTTTCTCATTCCAAATTCCCCTAGCATTCCCTGTAATGACTTCACAGCTAAATGTGGCTATTTATTTTTTAATCTTGTTTGACTATCTAAAATAACCAAATAAGATCTATGAGAGCATGTTTTCCATTTGTGGACAATGTGGACATTAAATTAATAGATACAGACGGGTGTGAAATGGGGGAATTTTCATAGGCGTGCAGTGGTGTGTAAAAACTGAGTCATGCTTTTTGGTGACTTGGATCTGTCCCGTCCAGTCCCCCCCCCCCCCCCCCCCCCCCCAGTGTGCCACAAGCATGTCCATTAAGCCGTGGTCTTGCTCCAGGATTGCTCAATATTTGATAACACAACAGTATCACTGTTCTTGTTGGTTAACATATTGGTTTGATGTATCTCTTTCATCATCGTGTGTATAATGGTCTAAAGCACAGTTGGTTTGGCTGCTGCTGCTGCTGCATGGTACAGTTGGCATTGCTACCATGCAGCAGGGTGTTTCCTCTCTTCTTAAGCCATTGGGAGATTACTGACTTCACTCTGTTATTACTGAAGCCACCATGCAGGAACTACTGGCCTCCAAAATTAATCTGTAGATGGATGTTCCAAGTTTTGCAGCAGCCAGACCCCCTGTACCTGGAAAATCTCCCCTGTTTCCAATTAAAAAATACTTCTTTTTTTCCCCCCTTTTGTTTAATAAGAAGTGCCACATTAATGTAGATAGGCTACCATGTTTCTCACTGCTGTGTATTACCTCTCAAAATTAACTATTAAAGCTGCAATATTTTTTGTAATAGCTATAGATCAAATGACTACATTGCTATGCCATTAGTGATTAGCTGGAACAAAATGGAGCAGCACAGTAGAAACTAATGCCAGTTACTAATGCTAGTTAGCAATGCTACAGTCAAGTGAAGACGTAGATAAGCCTGTTTCTGTTACATATTTAGAGCACATAGGAACATATTACATTTGGGGCTCCATACTATGCCACTAGCCATTAGCAACTTGCTAGTAAACAAAATAAGCGACTTAAAAAGTTAGATATAGCCCTATGAAACAGAAAAGAGGAGTGAATATATTTGTTGGGTGGTCCGAAGAACAACTGCAACTGCAAGTGGTGGACATTAGTCATCAACTAAAATGAAGGTGATAATATGTCAGTTTGTGTTTCCAGTTTGTTCCACTGAAAACAAGGGGCCTAAAAGTCTGTTGCCTTAAAAAAAAATCAACTTTTATGTATGCAGCATTCCTGAAAATGTGTTGAACTAAAAATCAACTAAAAAAATCAACTAAATAAAGTTGTTGCAAATAAGTGAGCTGTGTTTTGGAAGTTGAAGCCAGTTTTCTGGTTTGAGCTCAACAAAGTGAAAGCCTTAGGGCAAGGAGTAAAGTTGCAGTCGCTGTCAGTGTGTGAGTAAAACCCTGCATGTCTGGTTTGGAGTGCTATCAAATGATGGGCATTAAAGGTACACATAATGAGACAGTTCAGCATGAGGTACAGGGTGATACAGTGATCAAGGTATGAGGCACACAGCAGACAAAGCTTACCAGTAGAACCTGATAGTTAAGGCCTGTCTGAATACGCCTGCTGGTGTGTATTGAGAAACACTGTGCAAGGTTCACAGACTCAAAATACCAAGAAATACTTTGAAAAAGAAGAAGAGGTTTTGGGTTTCCTGCTGCCCTGTGGTACACCAGCGTGAGACATGTTTAAGGTTGTTTTTGTTGTTTGATGCCCCCCCTTCACTCACTCTTCACACTCTCCATTTTACTTCTGTGCACTAGACCCAGTTCTACTGTGGCAATGTGCATATGAAAAGCCTATTGTAGTTATAGAATTTAATTTAATCTATCCATCCTACAGGACAGCTTTGTGGTTACAGTCAGGGACAAGAGGAAGTACGTGGGAGTAAGCTGGCTGTCTAAAACAGCAATTGATCTCACCCACCATTCTGACATCCAGCCATGTGGGTTTCTTTGCATATTTGTATTTTTATATTACTTTACAAGCTGTGCACAGACAGGAAGGGCATTTATTTTGAATTAAAAGGCTCAGTCTCTGTGAATATCTATGTTGTGTCTGTCTCAGGGATTTAATGTGCAGGTTATTTCAGGGGCTTTTCTTTCATGAGACATTTATAGTAGAATATGTGGGTTAAAACCACAGATATCCCCCCTTCCATGCTGGTTCTGTTGTTACCACAGACACCCATTCTTGTATAGTTCACACAGAAAGGTCAGCTGATGAGGTCCCAGTCATCTTTTAGTCACCATTCATACAGTCAATTCAGACTCAGTTTTTATAGGAAAAAGGAGATGTTACAGCAAAGCAGATCGGTTCAAAGCAGGGACACAGTGGTCACCGTATTTTCTCTTTTTTGTGTCTCATTTAACCTTACTGTGCACTTCTTATTACCATCATGATAACCTTTTACCTGCAAAAGACACCTTTGGTGAGCTACAGCCTTGAAATACAGAAACCTTTTACAGGTTTTACAGAAACCTGAGACACAACATGTGTAGAAAAGCTTTATATACAGCTTTATCATACAGCTTTACGTCTGTCTGACAAAAAAGCAGAAAAAGCACATGTCAAAGCTTACAGTGCAACGGTAGACTAATAATAACTTGCATTCAGTTCTTGCCCTTGGCATCAGTTCAAGGAAACTGCAAAGTCAATACACCACATGACTAGGTTTAATGACCAATTTTCCATCTGAAATTCATCTGATTCAAACACTGCCCTATGGATATTTCAGCTGACTGTATGAGTATTGTGATGCATCAGCCACATTACATCAACATTTACGTTACTTCACACAGCACAAGACTCACGAGCCTTCACGGTCACATGGATCACAGCACCACTGCTGCCAACAGTCATCATGTACTTTTTATTATTGACCCACTGGTTTACGTGATAGACACCAACACTTCTGATGGGAAGTATCACTCAGCCTTTGAAAACATTTGTATAATTTCCTCTCAGGCTCTGGAGGGAGCTTTCCAAAAACTGAAAAGGAAGGAAACAAACAGACGTGGGAATTCAAGAGGCACTCAGAGTTCTAGTGAACGACAATACTGAGTAGAATTATGGAAAGAGTAGGATCAAGTGTTTTGGGAACTTGACTCATACTATGAACTAAAAGTCTACATATCTCAGCTGCATTGATTTTTATCATTGAATCTGTCTCTCAAAAGTCCCCGAAATCTATGAAACTTCTATACTAAATTATTGTATTACCCCCATAAATATTAAGTCTGTATTTTCTACAGTTTTCTATCAGTTTTACACTTGATTTAGCACTTAGTATAAGTCACAGTTACACTTATATGTTGTGATCAGATCTCAACATGCAAATTAGTGAGGTGGGATGGGCAGACATGTCAACAAACAGTGCTAGTGACGGGCCTAACTGATAATTAAACCATTTTCTTGCAAGTTGAAACTTGTTAACTACAACTACTACTTGTATTTAATTTATTTATATTTTTTGTGAGTTAGGTAACCTTTCACCTTACTCAGCAGATTTCTTTTTCTTAAGATTGTGATCACACTGTACAGATTAAGTGAGATCCAACGATAGTACAAGTCAGACCACCACCAGATGATGTCTGATCACGCTGCGCACTGCATGCATTTATACCTTGCGTTAATTTATTTTTATTTTTGTAGATAGGATATCCAGACACAGGTTGCATGTTAATGCCAGATGTAAACCCTCCAACCCCAGGTATGACATGAAGGAGTAAATTTGAATTTGCATTTTCTCTGCATTATTTCCTTCTTTTCTCTGACACAAATTTAAAATCCTGTATGATTTCTTGCATCCAGGTCTGACCTTGTATTTCTGCAGAAAGTAACTGGCAGTACCGCAGTTATGCAAGAGCTAAGTTGTGTTTTGCTTTCTATTCGAAGGTAAATAAGTCAGTCTTGTTTTTCCTCTCCTTCAGTCTCAGCGGGTCTCAACCCAGTATTTATCTGGAAGATCATGAGAGGAAGCTCTGACGGGAATTTGGTCATAAAAGGAAAGATATTACCTTAAGAGTACACAAGTGGAAGATGGACATGATGTGCCAAAAATAACGGCCAAGAGCTAAATTTCCTGGCAAGTTGTTCAGTAAATAAAAGGCTATTATAAAAAGTGAATTAAAGTAGACTTGACCTAGCTGGAAGCTGATCAACACATCGAAGGCCTAGATAAAGAGAAGCTGGGGTAACAAACGTTCAGCTGGAAACAATACAATACTGCGGAGTAAAGCCTTTCTACCCTCTCCACACTTATTGCGCATGTTAATTTGCATAAACTTCAATGTCACTACACCGTAAATATGTTCAAACTCTTCTGTCTCACTGTTATGCAACCAGTCCTGAATGACAAGACTCTATTTCATTTCATTCACATGACACGTTTGACATTTCAGTCTAATACCTTAATTTCCAAAACAAGCACAACAACACTAATTGCAACACACCTTGACTGTGAAACTGTGCTACTGTGCAACCACTAGGATGTTTGCAACATGACAAACCACTAGATAATTTACACGGAAGGACGTACAAATTCTAAAGAAGATTTCTGTCGTAAAAGGAAGCGAGCATGCAGCATTTTTATCACATACATGCTCTGTAGACTTATATCACTTTTGCATCACCCTACATTTAGTTCATTTTAGATAAGATGTTCCTAGAAGCTGCACACTGCATTCAGATTCTTAGAAACTTTGTGTTTATTGTGAGCAGTAAATATAATATAATATATAATATAATTCATATTTTGTGTTTTTGAGTTAAATTAGATTGTCTGCTTTATATGTGTATGCTTATACAATAAAGAAAAATGTACATAGTTGTTCTGGGCAGGGGGTTGGACAGAAACCCAGATAGAGAAGAGGGTGGAATACTCAAATAAAAACGTCAACAGTTATGGAAAGAAAGCTGTTAAAAATGATTTACACAAACTGAGTCAAAACTACTCTGTCTCATTTTAAGTTATGAGGGGTTTCAGAGAAAGAAGGCCTCATCATACTAATGTTTCCTTTATTACCTAACATCTAAACTTCTGTGCTTGGAAAACATTAGCCAGTGTGAGGCTTTGCAATGTGAAAATGTATTTTCATACATGGTGGAGATCCCCCCCCCCCCGTACTCCAAAGATCAGTCCCACGCTTCTTCTCTGAGACCCGTGGGTGGGGGTCTTTCTGGTTTCAAATGTGAATACAGTGTGCAAATGCTGCACCGATACAGTAGGAAAGAGCTGTGCTCTTGTGTAGAGTAAGAACTGAAGCTGGAGAAGAGAAAGAGAGAGCAGGGGTGGGGAAGAGGACAGGAAAGGGGGAGGAAAGTGAGAGGTATGAGGACAGAGGGGCATCGGTGGGGGTGGGGGGATGGCTAGGTTAGGTCTAGGTTGTGAAACATCAGAGCAAAGGATGCGCAGATGCTCCAGCAACATAACCTAGAAGCATTTTAAGGTTTTGCCTTTTAGCCATTTATTTAACTTAAAATACATTTGATAGATTGTTAATTAATTGATTGATTTATTCAAATTTTTGTAGTCTTGTATTCCTTTCACTGCATATATTGTGCTGTTTCTTTATGTATTTAATGTAAATCCTCACATAGTTGTGAGGTTTTAACATAAGCCCTAGATGGGTTTCTTACCTCACCTGCACATCCACTTCATAGAAAAACTATAAACAATGTATTTGTAATGTTTTATGTGTGCGAATAAAATCAGTCAATCAAAATTAGTGTCTTCATTTAAATTCTTAAACTCATACAATGATACAAACGTGTGTAAAATGATCCAAAAAATGCATATTTTGGAGTTACAATATCCATATTGGAAATCTATTTCTTTATCCCTCTGCAGCACCATTTAGTACTTGATGTTGTGAAGGAGTGAACAAACATTTAGCAATACTGGATTTTGCATATATTTCTTGATGATTAACTTGATAAAATACCTTATTGCATACATGGTGTGTAATTGTGTCATATTTGGTTCAGTGGTTAAATGCAAGTACTTTCATGTATGTCATCAATGATCACATCACAGACTGTATCGCTTTTAAAAATCGGATAATGACATGGCAACCAAAGATGGGGACTTTTTGCCATAAAACCATATGAGAACATTTTAAAAGAAATCGCTTGTTGGCATCGCAGACCTAAGATTCAACTGCTTATCTCTGATCATGATACCACTCTGAGTAGCTGTATGAGTCATTATCTGAATGTGTTAGTAACTTATAAAGAGGAAGCAAACATCCTCAGTTCAGCTGTATTAGCTACCTGGAGACAAAGGGGAAAATCCCAGATGACACATGCACATTTGCCGATTTTTTTCAGGAAGAAGGAAATAGGAATTGAATGCATTTCAAGTGATCCGTCAGTTATTTTGTTACACGAATTGAAAAAATTAAAAAAAACTTCTCATGTTCCATTTAAAAGGCAGGATTATCTTCCTGTGGCTTGTTATATGATGTAGAAAAATAAACCTGTGGTATGGGCCATGGCTGCTACTCTGCTTTCACTTTCTCACAGTGATATACAATTACAATTTTAGCTTTTAAATGCAGGTTATGAAGAAAAAGGAATAGTAATATAATAGCTAATGTATCAGTAAATCTTAAATCTTAAAAAACAAAATAGGCACTAAGGGCTGACAATAAACAGTAATAAAGTATATATACAGTATATATACAGTATGTACCACCTTTTTGAAACTTACAGTGGTCAACCCTTCTTAAGATATGTTAAAAAAGGTGTTGATTCAACTCCAAGGTGATTTTTGAGGCAGTAATTGGTGGTGGTTAATAGATGTTCTTGGAAAAATAGCATTAACAACTTACCATTCAGACCAAGTCCACTGACTCACCCGCCTCCTGTCACCACTAAAAGGCAAAAGTTAAATATTATAAGGTTCACATACACCAGAAATTGTGACTAATAGGAAAAGCAAATGTGTTACTTAAGATGCACCTTTCCAAGTGTTCCAGGAAGCCAGCATTTCACAGTATGAAAAGCACAAGTGTAAATAACAGAATGCATGATTGTCTGTCACAGAACAAGGCCATCGTTAATGTTATCAGTAATACCTGTGCTTTTCCTACTACAGTATGACAAGTCAGAGTGTGCCTATATCTTATGCTCAATCCCAATTTACACACTAAATGTATGCACTATATAATATTTATTCAGATCATAGTATAGTTGTGCAGTTGGTATAAAAGAAAGCAACATACTTACGTTGTGTTATATCTTAACATGAAATGAAAAAAATACTAATTATTTGTTTTTTCACAGATCCCATAACCAGTTGTTATTTGTTTCGTTTTTTATTTCAAATGTAAAATATACTAAAATAGCAAATAACTGTTCTGTAACAATCAAATAAGTGTAGCTAGTAGTGTAAAATTAATCTATATTTCCCTCTGAAACGTAGTGGAGTATAAATCAGCAATAAAAGGAAATACTCAATACCTCAAAATTGTCCTTGAGTATAGTTCTTACTTATTGTAGTAGTACTTGAATACTTCTGAGACACAGCACGATAGTATTATATCACCATGGAAACGAAGCAGACCTCTCACACCGGATGAAGTTCCGGTGCCTGCAGTTCAACTTCCGGGTGGAAATATTGTGCATGAAGTAAAATCTGCTTGCAAATTCATTTGGACGAACTTCTCGGCCAACTAAACCGTGTAAAATGTCCCGAGGCTCAAGTGCAGGGTTTGATCGACACATTACCATCTTCTCTCCGGAGGGAAGACTCTATCAAGTCGGTCAGTATGTGGATGTGTTCAGACAAAAGCCGGTTCGAAGGTTCACTTGTTTGCTAGCTAGCTAAATGCCCTGTCATGGTTCGCCTAGCTTGGCTTCTAGCTATTAAATAACACCCCGCCAAAGCGAAAGTAGTGTCATATACAACCATTAAAGTTTTACTTATGCCGTGCGAATTGTTATTTTACGTCTATTTTTCCGGTAGTAGCATTAAACAAAGCAGAGCGAATCAAAATAGCTAGCTGGCTAGTAGGGTAATTAGCATGGTTAGCATTGCAGTCAAGCAAGCTGATTCATTGCTCAAAGTGTCAACTTGCTACTGAAGCAAATGTTACGGTTCTGGAAAGTTTTTAAAAAACTTTGAATAAAATTAACTTTATCATGATAGCATTTTGTCGCAGTCGTCCCAGTGTTATGTATTTTTTAAGTGTTACGGCAAGAAAATCCCCTTTAAATTACGCTGGTTGTATGTTTTGCAGGTCGGTTTTAGTTTATGAAATTGATCTAATCTCTTCTTAAACTGAACTGGACATGAACAGGACTATTGTCGATGTCATCTAATCAACAACAGTTAGGAGACAGATCCTGAAGTTGCTCCACAAGCAGCAATAAACAAAACAAATCATTTTAAATTTGCTGTAATAATAATAAATCCCCTTCAGCCATAAATTAAACAGGTAACCTTAATTTGGATGCAGCATCTGATGTTGTCAGTAATTCAGTATCAGCTGACCAATCAGATCACACCTGAACTGGTTGTCCCAAGTTTTCTGCTGAGCAGTCTGTTGGTGTATTGACTCTACTCTCCAAAGAGGTGAAAACTCCAGCAACACTTGCAGTAAACAGAAGAACTTTATTAGAACAATGCATATCAGCTTTTGGCTTGTGGTCTTCATCAGGGTCATGATGGCCTACTCTAATGATGGCCATCATGACCCTGATGAAGGCCACAAGTCAAAACACAGCAGTCTAATAAAGCTCTTCTGTGTACTACAAGTGTTGCTGGACTTTTCGTCTCTTTGAACTTTTTCCTTAGATGAAGTAGGTGAAGTTGTGCCAGAAACCTTTCTATGTTTCTACACCACTTGACTCTACTTTTCAAAATTATTGAATGCTGTGCTTGTTTATTGCTATTCCCTAACGTTTGTTACTGTTGTCAGATGAACATGTGTCAGATGAACATGTATTGTCTGCTTATTTGCAGAATATGCTTTCAAGGCCATAAACCAAGGTGGACTCACATCAGTAGCAGTCAGGGGGAAGGACTGTGCGGTTGTTGTAACACAGAAAAAAGTACCGGTGAGTTGATATCAGGTTGTCCTTTTCATTACATGATAGTGCTGAGTTCACATAACTCACAGTGCCAGCACTATCATGCCACTGTGACAAGGTGCATCCTCCTGCATTCATGACAGTTGGTCCTTTTTCCTAATATGTGGCAACATCCATACTGATATTATTTATTAGTTATACATGAGAAATGTGTTACTGTGTTCTTCAGTTTCTTTCTACTGGAGAATCTTAATCTTCTGTGAAAATATTCACATTTTATATTCAGACTATATTTATCATGTTTAAAAACACATCAGCTATGTAGTTTGTGTGAAAAAAGTAGAAATATCGCTAGATGTGCATCATGTTTTTAGAGGCCAAAATGTGCTTTAATATGTTAAATTGTTTACTTTCTCTATTGCTTATAATGTATAGTCTCTTTATATCATGCGAAATTTATATTATATGAAAATAATACTTTTTTTATTTTCAGAAATATTTTCTCTCTGATAAGATAGAATTTTGATGACCGTATTTATTTTATTCAGTTTTCATTGATATCATTCTGTATTTGTATAGCTGTAATTGTATTAACACTCTTGGTTATTTGTATCTCTGAATGTTTACAGAGGGTGTGATATTTATTGATATTTAATGGATCCTGCATGCATTCAGATCACTGGAATACCCATAGAACTAATTAGTTTGAGGAGTCAAGTAAATCTTTTGGAAATGTTGAGGCTACCATCACATGTTCAATGTTTATTTCTTCTTTGAAACAGGACAAGCTTCTGGATGCCTCCACAGTGACCCACCTTTTCAGAATAACAGATAATATTGGATGTGTAATGTCTGGGATGACAGGTGAGAAAAAGACTTATCTTTATACAATGGAGGTAACCAAGACATTTAACGCTGTCTGTTATAGATCATTAGAGTTCATTGTTTTAGGTTATAAATCCTGCATTTTATCTGTTTTTATGTTAATATAAAAACTTTAAAAATCGGATTAGGTGGCTTATCTGGTAGAGCTCATACCACAAAGGCTTAGTCCTAACTGCAGACTTTCCAGTCTCTCAGTGTAGATATCCAAATAAAGGGAACAAATGCCCCCAAAAAATCTGAAATACACAATTCTGGGTTAAAATTTGATTTTTTTGTAAAAATACCATTGTCAGCACAGACAGTCTGTGGGATTTCCATTTCTTTTCTTCTCACTCAGAGGGTGCATACTGAGCAGCTCCTTGGCATTTTCCTCCCATTCTTCTCTTTACTTCGGTTGTCAAAGCGTTTTCTGAAGCATTCTGAGAGTTGCTGATTTAGTATAAACTTCACTGGTTAGCTCAGAAGACACAGCAACTTTTCAGTAAATGGGAACAATGGGAAAACCGGTTTAAACCCAATTTATCTTTATTTAAACTCATACATCATTTGACCTTTCTGTTCTCCCCACTCATGGCTTTTACTGTTGCTGATGGTTCCTCTTTCCGAACAACGGTTATTTTTGTCATCAGAACTGACTTTCTATGGATATTAATATTTACTTAAACATTGCATTAAAGATTTGAAGCACCACTCTGACTGTGTGACAGTTCAATGGATTTTATGAAACAAATTGCCTACTTTTCTCTCCTGCAGCTGACAGCAGGTCCCAAGTGCAGAGAGCTCGCTATGAGGCCGCTAACTGGCAGTACAAGTACGGTTATGAGATTCCAGTGGACATGCTGTGTAAGAGAATTGCTGACATCTCACAAGTCTACACGCAGAACGCTGAGATGCGACCACTGGGCTGCTGTATGTATTGATTTTTTTTAATTATTAATTTATTTTTGGGAGGGTGTCAAATTCAAACAACATGGAAATTCAAGCTGACGTAGGATAAAATAATTTAATTTGTTTTTGCATTTCAAATGTTTCCTGACATTTCATCTATTTCTTGAATTGTCATATTAATAATTAACACAGAAGCCAAGTCTCACTGTCCTTCTCCTCTCTGGTGCCTGTGAACCTGCAGGTATGATTGTGATCGGAATAGACGAGGAGCACGGCCCCCAGGTGTATAAATGCGACCCCGCAGGCTATTACTGCGGCTTCAAGGCCACTGCTGCTGGAGTTAAGCAGACAGAAGCCACCAGCTTCCTGGAGAAGAAAGTGAAAAAGAAACTGGACTGGACTTTTGAGCAAACCATTGAGGTATGCATAGTCTCGTTATGCTGATGTAGCGCAGGTAGATAAGGAAGGAGTATGAATGTGAAAGTAACCTTAGAGGTGGTTTCCAGCTGTGTGGCTTCTGATTTTGTTTCCGTCATTGTCATAGCAAGTAAATTATTAAATGATATAATAAAGACATCATAAACCTGATCTTCCCCTTTTTCTCCCCTTCAGACGGCAATTTCTTGTCTGTCAACCGTTCTCTCCATTGACTTCAAGCCCTCTGAGCTGGAGGTGGGCGTTGTCACAACGCAGGACCCAAAGTTTAGGTAAAAGGCTAGGAGTACATGATAATGTAGCAAAATGTTTGTGGTGATTACACTCTGTAAAATGAGATGAGCAGCTACCAAAATAATTTCTTATGTTTTTTTAAAGAGAGAGGGAGACTGTTTTCACGAACATATCAGCCCATGTTGTAACATGTGATCATTCTCACTGTAGTATGTTGGTAACAGTTATTTTCATCATCAATTAATCAATTCATTGTCTCTAAAATAACATAAAACTGTCATCAACTGTTATAACTTTTCTCTTGTACTCGGATCTCTACAAGATATTCAGTTTATAGTTTTATATATGGCACAGAAAAGCATCAAATACTCAAATTTGGATGAATCTAAACTAACCCTAATTTTCTGTTAATCAACAAACCAATTTATCAATTGTTGCAGCTCTAGTGAGGGTCAAAACAGATTTTGTACATGAAAATCATTCTGTTTAATTGTTTTTGTTTTCCTCCAGGATTCTGACAGAGACTGAAGTGGACACCCACCTGATGTCCTTGGCAGAGCGGGACTGAGCGAGCAGAGACGTGTCACCCGTTGGATTAAGTTAGAGCATGATGGAATATGCAGTTCCCAGAAGGAGGCCGGTGTTATCTTTGTTTGCTGTACATTTACCCCCACTGTTTCATTCAACAATAAAAAAAAGTTTTTGGAGTAAAATAACAATTGTCCTTGATATATATTTACTGCTTATTGTGGAGCTTGTGATTTCTCTGCACATGGAGGTGTTTGCATTTCTCCAAATTTAATTTTTTTGCATCACACAACAGACTTAGACTTACTTATTAACCCCTGGCCTCGTGAACTAATTCTTTTAGTTTCATCAGCTGTGTTTTCATCTGTCAGTTGAGTTTAGTAGCAGGGGGAAATGTTTATGGAAACATGAGCGTGTGCAGAGCTCTACCTCTGAGCTTCCTGTTGTGGCTCAGTGCACTAAAGATCACATGAGAAACCTTGGTGGTGTGCAGAGGTTATTTTACTACACACTGAATGGTGTAGACCTGATTTGACCTCATTTTCTCTACATTTTTGGCTCTTCTTCTTTTTCTTTTCTTTTTTTTTTTTTTTTACACACACACACCTGTAGCATGTCAGAAATAGATTTCTTCAGCTTACCGGATATATCATACAGCACGAGTAGTTTCTCTTTGCGAAGGGAAAATTTGTTCCCCATGACAATTCAGAGTGGTTTTGACAAAGCTGGGGGGGGTTAAGCATTCTAGTCAATGACCCTGTCCAGCTCAGCTTTGAGACACTTTTGTCATTACCAATGATCAGAAATGATGTTAACATTTCATCGGCTTAGATCATTTCCCATCAGTCACATCCCATCACTTCTAGTCCCCCTAACTTCCCCCTGCGCTCAGAATTGGAAACAAATCCAGATAAAGTATGATTTTTATTATCCCAAATGTAGTCATAATTTTTGGAACTTTTTTTTTAATAATTAATGTTTACATCTCTTATGTAATTTCCACTGTGATTAAGAATCAGCAACCTGCTCCTTGGCCCTTGGAAACCCCCTCTGCAGTCCTGTACAGTTAATGTTTACAGCCCTGAGGGCAATAACAGAACACCATATACACAGCTATTAAACCTAATCACTCAGACATTTTCAGATAAGCGTTGGCTCCAGCTTTACTTCATGCTGGGAAATAAAGCAAATGATGCCCATTATTTCAGGTAATTCCTGCCTGAAAAACAATAAAGTTTCATAATCATTTAGACAGGAGTAATACTAACTCTCGAGGCACGTTTTCCCATTTTTGTCTAAGACATTTCCTCCTTACAAAATTTCCTTGGTAGTTCTACCCGTTGCCAGTTCCTCGTTGCTATTCAGCAGTAGTTCCAGGGCAGGGCGGAATATTTAAGTACATTATGTTCCTCTTATGCTGCCCAGGGACTTTCAACGCAGTGACTCAGAGACCCGGTGACCTCGCCCCAACAAGGAAATCCCAGACTGTTCCAAGAGTCTGAGTGTGATCGTTTTTCTCTGTTTATGTTTCACAAGTCTGGGTGATGACGCTCTTCTTCGTCACTTTTTGTAAGTGAGAAATGCTTCATGTTCAAAAACAGATGGTAAAAAAGTCGTGACATGTAAGGAAATTAACCTATGCAAAGTGGAGGAAACACACCAGTCATAGTTCTTTATATTCATAGACTTCTTTTTATTCTGAGCATTTTTTGTTAATAGTGTTTAAATCCACACTCATATGTACAGGTAAGAAAATAATATCTCTGTATTTACAATATATTACAAGTCTGGTATATACACATCAATATATATTTATACAGTATACAGAAGGACTACATGGAGGTCATGGTCTTGCTGTTTTGTGGTTCTTGGCAAAGAGTTCTGTGATGCAGACCGGCTTTGACCTCACTGGACGCCATCTTCATTCATGTTTGTGATCCCAGGGCCAGCACCTGTGGACTTGGACCTTGGACGGGGACAAGCAGGCACTGATTTGTCCCTCGTTGGGGGCCGTGGCTGGGGAAACCCAGTAGCAGCTTCACTGTCGTTCATACCAGCGGTAGAGAGGTGGTTCCGTTTACTTTCCGAACTTTATGTCGTCATACAGCTGTAGGGGAGAAATTAAAAAAATCGTTAGGAAACCATACTTTAAAGTCATGATTATATGAAATATTTTCTTATAAGAGCTTCATAATTCTGAATCAGATACTGACCTCATCCTCTGACAGGTCCAGGTCCTCCATATCACTCTCATCTGAGTCACTTTCGGGCAGCTGCCTCAGCTCCTGCGGCGTCTTCTCATACAGCTGGCACCGAATCTCTTCGTTCTGGCGCCCGTACGTGAGGTGGTATGCCGTGAAGCCGCCGTAGTTCAAGCAGTTAACGTCGGCGCCGAGGTTGAGGAGGCAACGGACCAGCGTGGGGTTCTGAAGATCCACGGCCAGGTGGAGTGCCGTCCGTCCACTGCATTGTTCCTGTGCGTTGATGTCTGCACCCAGCTTAACAAGGTTTTCCACCAATGAAATGTAGCCATTAATAGATGCCAAGTGGAGACAGTTGTGTCCTGGGAGGAGAAAATAAAGTTCAGTTATAAACCAAATTTAAGAAACAGGCGCTGCCACAGTGAAATAAAACAATCTTTGTGTGTAAGAGTTTTGTTTCTTTTTTTTCTAATACTTACCATTGTAGTTGGGGAAGGACAGGATGGAGGTAAGGTGGCGCTGGCAGTTCTGGGTAATGACACCGAAGCAGGCGAGGGAACCCCTCTTGCAGGCGATGTGGAGAGCCGTGTTCCCACTGTCGTCAGCCAACTGTGGGTCGCAGCCGGCCTTCAGGAGTTTCTCCACCAACTGGGGCTGCTCTGTGATCACTGCTAGATGGAGGGCAGTCTGGGGAGAGGAAAAAAAATGGATATTTCATTATTATTATATTCCACTTTTCATGTGTGTTCTGAAGGCGAAGAAAGTTTTTATTCATCTGAAGATCAATCATTTGTGTTTTATTTTGGTTGTTACCTGTCTCTGGTGGTTCTGTACGTTGAGGAAGGGGTGATTGCGAGACAGCTTGATCATCTGGAGGGCATGATCAGTGGCTTCATGAATGACGGCCAAGTGGAGAGGCCTGAGGAGAGAAACAAAAAAAAGATGGAGGTTAGTTAAAATGATGCTTTTCCAAAAAAAAAAAAAAAAATTACACACAGAGGAAGTGGTTCCAGCCAAATAAGAAAGAACAAAGCCTGAGCAGTGGAGCGTTTCGCAAGAATGGAGTTTTGTCGGGTTATTTCCACCAGTTGTGGTTTGACACATCTGATGCTTTATCAGTTACTGGCAGCAGGCCAGGGACTTTCCTGAACGCGCAACGCGGACTTTAGCCCCGCCCAGACTGCTCTCTCAGCCAAAGTACACACACACTCACGCACACACAGACAGACACACACACACACACCAAGTACGCGCTGTGCTATACACACACACACACACACTTTTTTTTTTTTAAAGGCCACTTGTTTTCGTGCAGCTTTCATGCAGCTTTTCATATCTTTCCAGTGCATTGAGTTTAAAGTTTAGATGCTACGCACTTGTGCAAAACTCCCATTGAATATAAGCAGAATTATTAAACTTGCAAATGCGTAACTGCAGTATTCATTATCTACAAAAAAAACCTAAAAAAAAACACTTACGTGTCACCATCGTCAGTCACTGCATTTCTCCAAGGCTCATATTCCTCTGTGGTGTGCTCGAGTGTGTCCACATTCATCTCCTCAAACTCGTTCACCAGCTCGTCCTCTTTCAGGGAATCCAGGCCGCTGTCAAAACGGTCCTCGTGGCAAGGCAGCGTTTTCCCGTGTTTGGGCTCCATGTTGTCGTGGTTATAATCCATTTGGTTGTGGTTCGAAACTCTGTGCACGTCCATGGTGACTTTGCGACTCTGACAAGAAGCAGACACGTCTATGTGTGAATGTTGGGGCAGAGTGGTGCAGCTGAGGGAGGCGCACTGGGTTTTGTGCGCTCGCGGGGCGGAGCCTTGGCGGGGATTTCCACTTGACTTATCTTTGAAAAAAGCAAGGGAAATCACACTGAGCTGTGCTTTTGTGAAAAAAATCCCCCCCTAACAGACTCAGAATGAAAACTTGTAGTTTCCTATTAGACACCTATTTTCACCTGTGATGTAGGTTAGGGGACATTATTTATTTCAATGAATGAGACATGATGGGCATGAATGAGAGAGACATCCCCTGACTGGCTCTTGAAGAATTCCCTTCTGCACTGGGGAAATTATCTTTTTTTTTAAGTGGCTAACCAAAGTAGCATTGCATATTTTCCATTGGCCTAATTGGCCAGACTTAAATTAGCTTTAAAGAGAAACATCCAAGTTTCCAAAGTGAAGTAGAATTCAAAATTTACACTGAATATGAACCTGCACCTACACTATCAACCACATTGTCTTATCATATAACTGCTATGGAGTCTGTGGTTGTCCTTATCATACAAGAGATAAATGTAATTTTACTTGCAAAGCACATTAATATTTTTGCTTCTCCTCAACATTAGCTACAGTCTCCTACATATGTAAATACCACAATTTATGAAGTAAGACAATGTGTTAATCAAATTTTGGTTGTTTCTTTACCGAAGATTAATTTTCAACATTTGTTTTCCACTTAGTTTGAGCTATTGAGCTAAAGCATTTTCAAATGTATGCATGTTCTGCAGTTTTTGATTGTTATGACCAGGGCTGTAAATTAAGTCCTTTTGAAAGCATAAAAAAATACACACGGTGCACATGGTGTAAAAATGACAAAAAATCTACACTTCAGGGGGCAGACAGGAGGAGGTGGCAGGATTTCCACACTTGTGTTTCTGTACATGGTTACGCTTCAGAGTGAATTTACGCGGCAGACCCACTGCAGAGGAAGAAGGGCGGAAGATTCTGAAGTTTCCTCATGGAGACTCCCTGATGAAAACAGCACTGCCTATTCCACAATAGGATGTTCTGGACTTACCCATCCAGCACTGAACATGATTAAACACACCTCTGGAGGTTAAAAAAAAAAAAAATCCTGGAAAACACAGTGTTTAGTCATGCAGACAAGTAAACTCTACTATGACTTTTTGTGGGAATTTTGACTATTTTCCTTTGATTATGTCTTTCCTTATTGTGTCTTTTTTGCCTTTGTCCTACTGCTTTAATGCAAGTTTTAAAAAGGAATTTCCTTTGTCTTTCAAAACATGGTGGTAAAAGTATGTGACAGAGCTACCTGTCTGTGCTCCCCTGACATTTCAGATAAAATTCCCAGGACCATGTCTGTTTACACTGTGAAAGGTGGGCTTGGTGAAAACATAGCAACAGTATCCAAGAGCAGTAAAGCATTCACACCTCTATGGGGCGATACTCAGTTGATTGCGCTATACAAACCAAACGGACACACGCATATACACACCCAGCAGGGCTGTGATGTCACTATCTAGCAGCCTACTGTATCTCTCACACCAACGTCACTCGTACAGGCACACACCAGCTCCTGTGTGTCTTGGTTGAATTCCACACATACTTTAATGTCTGTCAAGTATCACAATGAGACATCTGGGGACAAACTGTTCTTGCAGCCTTGTGTTTTTTTTCTCCTTTTGCCAAGATTGCGTGCTGTGTCTATATATGGTCAGATATTCACCCCACATGGGAAATACTGGGACTTCCACTTTACATGTTAGAGAAGCTGTGCAAGTGCTCTTGTCTCCACTTGCCTTGTGTTTACTCGTGGTTGCTGTGGCAACCAACCACTGAGAGTGCACTGACGCCAGTTCAGCGTCAAGTGCCGTACATTGCCCTCTGTCTGCGTGTTGGTAAAGCACCACTTATCTAAGTCAGTAAAGTGCCTAAGGGGCCATCACACCCTGTCAGCAAAGAGCTGATCTCATGATACTTCGCATTTTCTGAATTGACCTCCTAACACCAACCTCACCCTGTATTCTTTTTGAAAGAAAAGGGGCAGTTACACTGTGCAGTTGTTCTTAGTTACCAATTTATTGGGTACAACAAATTCAAACTAATGCCTCTGTAATGTCTATTGCAACAGCACCACAATAAATTCTGCTGTCATGATTATTTTAAAGAAAAATTATTGTTCAGTGTTGTTAAATATAATAACTAAACCTCCCATTCTATAATAATAAAAAGAAGATTACATAATCATATGCATTACTTCCCCATACCTTACATTACACAGTACTATAGGCAGCAAACATTTTATGTAAGAGTGCTTTACGGTTGTTTTTTTCTTTTCTGCAACAACTTAGAAAGATGTAAAATACTGTTGATGAAGAAGTGGGGGGAAAGACAGGGGAAAAGTCAAATAAATTATTAATACTGAAATTACATCATGGCTAATTTGTGAAACTGAAACACTTGTAATTTCTGGAGCGCATCTACTATTTACACTTGAAGGAATAGTTTGACATTTTGGGGAATATGCTTCTTCACTTTCATGCCCAGAGATGAGAAGATAGATACCGCTGTTGTGTGTTTATGCTAAATATGGAGCTAGAGTTTGGAGGCAGTTAGCTTAGCTTAGAGTAATGAAGGGGAAGCAACTAGCCTGGCTATCAAAGTTTTAAAAAATACACATACCAGCACCTTTTAAGCTTCATAATTAACATCTTATCACTGTTTTTTCTTTACACATACTACAGAGGTACAACATGTTAATTCGTGATAGCATATTTCTTTGTACCTTTGGATAGGGTCAGGTTAGCAGTTAGCAGTGCTTCCAGTCTTTAAGCTAAGCTGCAGTAAGCTAATAACCCCTTGACTCTAATTACACAAAGTTTAAAGACACATCTGTATCTCATCTGTATTTGTTGGTGTACAAATAAAACAAAAGTAATATAATGTGTTAATTATGAAGCTACAGAGCTGTTGGTAGCCATATTTTTTTTTACTTTGCAGAAGGCATGCTAGCTGTTTCCACAAGCCCTTAGCCTTATAGCTAAATTAAACAACTAGCATAGTGGCATTATCCTCTAATTAACTCTCGCAGGAAATCAAATGAGTGCATTCCCCAGAATTTTCCCTAAATATTGCATTTGACCAAGCACACATTTCAAAAATGTAAGAAAAATGTAAATTAAATCTAAAATAAGCAGTAGGGAATATTGCTTTCTATGAAAAGAATGTCAGTGTCTAGGTTATACAGCTATATGATTTAATATAGAATCTGTCATACCAGTAGGTTGTATCAGTGAACTCCACCCAGCTCAGCTGTCTAAAAATAGCTAGAGCTTCCCAGATGTGTGCATGTCATTCATGACAAATTTCCTCCCGTTTCGGCAGGAAGGTATCACTCCACTATTACAGTAATTACTCAGTGGACACTTACACTGCCACCTCCACTCATCAATTTCTTTTCTTTTTTTCTTTTTTTATTTTTTTAAATTAACTTTTTTTTTATCAATTTAAATTTTAACTTTTTGGGGCAGTTTTTGCCTTTATTCAGATAGGGACGGTGAGAGAGTTACAGGAAAGCTGGGGATGACATGCAGCAAAGGGCAATGGCCGCTGCGGTAAAGACTGAGTCTAGGTGGTACGCGCGCTACCAGTTGAGCCACAGGAGCCCCCCTCCACTTGTCCATTTCTTGTGTGGGCTCGGTGACACAGCAGTTCTATGCCCAGAGTTCAGACAAAATACACCCACATTATGTTTTCAAAATGTGTGGCTTGATATAAAAAGGAGTATTTCAGTATGGCAGCGTCACACATGGCTGTTTTCCATGGCTTGTATTAAATAATGGGTAGGCATGCTTGCTGTTTAATGCTATGAGTCAGGCTGTTTCTTTGTCAGAGGGACTTCACCACAACCATACTTAATGAATTGAAACATTATATGTGGTTCTTATCTGATGTATTCAATGTGCACTATTACATGATTTTAATAGTGTCATATACATAAATTAAGATAGTGTGTGTGATTTTTACTCTCATGACCCTACCCACTGATCTCATTCAATGAACTGCAAAAAGAGCAAGGTATGTCATTAACCATGTGTGCTTCCCAGAACAAATAAAAAAAAACGTTTCCATAGCCTACCTGTAAAAATAGAACAAAGTTTTTCCCTCACAGTAGCATGTGATGGTCATAGTTAAAGGGTGGGAAAATATTATGTTTCGACATCTTTCTTGTGTCGTAGCTTCTGAAAGAGTGGCTGAAGACATCAGAGAGCTATTGATTGAAACTTTCAAAGTGAGGTGAAAAACTCTGAGATCCTCCCCTTTGTTGACTCAGTTTCGCGCTGAATGTGCAAATGCATATTTTTTCGGGGAAATGTGGGTGTTTTTCGGAGAAGGGGTAATACCTTTATTTCCCTTCCCAGGCATTCCCACGGTGTTGTACGCGCACACAGAGGGATTAATGTATGCAATATGATCTGCTGTCCTACTGCCCTACTGCCACCAGGCAGGTCTCAAGATAATTGAATCACTATTAGGTCCCCAATTGTTGGTTAAGTCTCACAGCAACATGGAAACAAATAAAATTTTCAATTCAACCAATTTACAAAAACAAAAAGAAAAGTTTCAAGATATTTGTTCCTGAGATTTCAGATTTTTCTTAAAGTAATTGTTTGGTATTTTGGAAAATACTTTTATTTATTTTCTTGCCAAGATTTTGATGAAAAGAGCAATACCACTCTTCTCTTAGAACTAGCAGCATATTAGCTGAAAGCTGATAAAGACTGGAAACAGGGGGAAACACCTAGCCTGATTTTGTCCAAATGAGCAAAAAAAAAAAAAGACACTGATGGAGGCTGAGATTTTAAAGTCATCACCATGAGGTTGCAAAGCTATCAGCAGAAACTCTACACCCAGCCAAGAAAAAGTTCCAGCACAAAACCAGAGCTTGTAAATTTAAAAATTTGGTTTTTGGATGGCTTACACAAACAAGTAGCTTCAGAAGTATTCGTATAGGTAGATTTATTTTTGGGGTGAGCCAGGCTAGCTGTCTCCCACCGTTCCCAGTCTTTATGCTAAGCTCATTTTTGATGCTCTGGCTTCAGCTTCATAGTTACCATACGGACACGAGAGTGGTATCTGTCTTCTCACCTAGATCTCAACAAGAAAGTGAATTAGTGTATTTTCTCAAAATGTCTATTTTTTCAAGCTAACCTTTAAGCGCTTACAATATATGCAATATAGTTTTAAGGATGATTTATGTATTAGTGAGGCTTAGAGGCTATAAGATCTCAAGCTGTGCACACGTAGAACCAAGGGCTGTTTAATGCAAAAGTTAAATGAGTTTAAACATGATCATTAAAATTTCAAAATGATTTTATAATGGTAAGCAGAGGAGGAATGCTAATGTTCCAGATTTACGCTTTGCTTGGCTCCAATTCAAATACCTACTGCTGTATATTGAACAAGCTGCAGATGTAAGAGTGATTTTTGTGTGGAGCATTGACAGAAGGATCTGCCGTAGCTCAAAGGAGATAAGATAAAAACATCACAGAGCTACATGTTTGTTTTTTTTTTGATAGTCGTTTTTCAGTGTTTTTCAAGTTTGAGGTCATAGATTTACATTGATTACACATTGTTATCACAGCGCTGACTTTCATGTGAGTGCACATGCAAAGCAGTTAACACAAGGCAAAGAGTGTTGAACGAAGAACTTTTTCTGCGGTGCAGAGACACAGTTTTCATGCAGCTTTAAGTAATGAAATTGGAAGAGAAGATGCAGTCAACCATAAACTGTGGCTCTGTTTGGATTACTTCTCATTCTTGAGCCTTTCTTACATTCTTTCATGTGCAACTTTATTGATTGTCCAGTTTCTTACCCAGATTGAGCAGTCTCTGCTCTGGACTGTATGAGACTATGAGAAAAAACAAGTTCAGTATTATGAAATAAACCACAAAGATAACTCAGATTTTCTGCTAGCACACTGCACTGCACCCAAAATACAAATTATAGCAGCAAAGTTTCCTGACACATATACATCAGTGTGAAAATGGATGTGACTGGCAGTGTGCTACGCACCACGGAAATAGTGAGACTATACGAGACAAACCGCAAATCAACTGAGCAAAATCTTTCACTTTAATATTCTCATGTGCATTTTTGCATATTGTGAGGTTCGAGCAGGCCCTCTGGCTGTTAGCTTATGTATCACAAATAAAACTCCACCTTCTTGTTTTGTCTGTTGATGAAAACATGCTTTGGTTTTAGTTAATGCTTAATGTTTACTCAAATAGAGCAATATATTAATGAATTAAAGCATTTTTTCTCATATAGCCCATAGCTAGGAATGATGTTCTTTTTTAAAGTCTCTTCTTCCATTTATCTATATATCCAGTTATCCACATTTCAATCATGTTCTTTTTATTAGTCTAAACTTTATATTGCTTCTATTTAAATCATGAATTCTTCCTGTTTCAATCACAGGATAAGTCACACTCTCCAGGAATGAATTAAAATTTAAGAAATGGGGAGCTACTATTCAAAGGTCTTTATCGCTCTCCTGTGGTTTAAACCTGAATTGCAGCGGCTGGGGCTGCAGGTCCTTCTGCTTGTCGGGGACGGGACATGACAACCTGTGGAGGAGGAGAGGAAGTAGGAATAGGTGAAGAGGTGATGAGGGGAGTGACAAAGGAGTGAAAAGCTAAAGTTGAGAGCAGAGAGGAGGAAAATATGTGATGAAGAACCAGGAGGAGAGGATTGGAGAACAGAAGGAGTGAAAGAGAAAGGGAGGAAAAGAATGAAGGAGAGAAAAGGAAATGAGATGTGAAAACCTTCACAAATACAAAAAATACATTTGTAAACTCACAAAATATCTTGAAAATATAAATCGGATCTGCAAATACATAAACTCCACGAATAAAAACATATGTGAATACATTCAATTAATTTACAAATACATGAAAAGCATTTGTGAATATCTCTCTAACATTTATGACTTTGAAACCATACACTGTATAGGCCTATAAAGCAGTTGAACAGCTTCTCCCCACTCTGTGTGACGTCACTTATAAGCATTTAATATTTTTACATCTTCAGTTTATGATCAGAAATATTAAAACTCTTTGGGGGACATTTCCAGGGATAGATGAGTGGAGCTGAGAGAGTGAAAGAAGAAGAAACGAGGAGGAAATGAGAACAGAGTGATCACAAGTAGATCAAATAAAATTCTGTATGATAATATTACAGTACATGTCCATGTTGTTTATCCTATGATGCTATTCCTTAAAGAAATGTAAAATCATTGGAGTAACTGTTCTTCTGTTGGCCTAATATTCAGTTCAGAGACATGAAGACATTCACTTGACTTTGTTGTGGATCCATGATTGCTTAGAGCAGTACATATTATTATGGTCTGGATTTAAATGTAGATTTCTCATCTAAACATTAAATATGTGAACTTTACGTAGTCACGTCCTTCAACTTTCCACTGACTTTCTATAAACCTAAAAAAAAAAAAAAAAAAAACCGTCAACATAGTGACATACCTGCACAGACAGTACGTATCAGGTGCTTGTGATACAATTTAAGAAACTACAAATCCCTCATATCCTCCCGTAGCAATCAGTTACCCATACTAACATCTGATTGGACAAATTCAGTAAGGCATCTTGTGATTGGTCGACGGTGGCCATGTTTGCATTTCCAGCTGTCTAGATGCGGGTTAGCTAACCGGTTAGCTGTCTGAGCTACATTTGCTTTTTTATTCGGGGTAAAAATTGACGAACAGCTCTGCCACCCCGTTAACACCGGCTCATCTTTACGCCGCCATGCCGGTTCACTCCCGGGAGAAGAAAGAAAGTAACCACGAAGAAATGGAGGTGGATTTTCCCGAGCAGGACGGCAGCAGCACAGACGAGGAGGACACCGTTAGCTCATCCGTGTCTGAAGATGGAGACAGCTCGGGTAGGAAAAACAGGCCTTAAACACCAACCAAATGTTAGATTTTATTTTGACATGCTTGTCCGTCAGACATGGGTTAAACAAGAAATGCGGTAGCTGTTGGAAATTAGCTGACATTTCGAGCAGGGAGGTGATGTAGAGTATGAAACAGAGATGTTATGATGATAGTGGCTGAAAAGTAAAGCAGTTGAGGTGGAGGTGATGCCAAAGCTGCCATGTCTTCATGTGAACAGAGATGGATGATGAGGACTGTGAGAGGAGGAGGATGGAGTGCCTGGATGAGATGACCACCCTGGAGAAGCAGTTCACTGACTTGAAGGAGCAGTAAGTTCTCTCCCATATAGTTTCCAACAAAATAAAAGCTGCCTGTCCTAAACTAACAGTGTGCTTCATGATGATCAGGCTCAGAAACTCTGTGATGCTTGTCATCACATCTCACGTGGGTATTCTGCATATTAATCCTTGCAATCACCACAATGTCTTTAAAATCTGTGGTTAACATAGACAATTTGATTCTCAGGAGTGAAGGCGATCATGCACTGATATCACACCTGGATGTCAAGCACTGGATTTTGGTCATTGTTACTTGCCTAGATATCTTCCACAGCGATGGTCAGTTGTACTCTGTTTACAGGTGTAAAAACAGGTGGTAACTGTGGATGATAAATGTACATCAGCCACCAGCCAAGTGCTGGTAAGTCTTGGCTTTTACTGCTCTGGCTACTTTCTGTTCCAGTAGCCATTCAGTGTGTAACTGACCATCTTCTGGAAGTGACGTTCTGTTTTGAAAACGTATTTGGCTTTCCATATGTCAAACCTGGCTGGCGTGTATGAGAAAGCTTAAATAAATGCCCCCCTGCCATGCCACAGCGTCCTCTCCTTAGACATGATTTTGCTGTTCTCCTCTGACCAGTGAGTAATGTGTTTACTATGTTCCTGTGTATGACCACTGAGGTGAATTTGCTCTTAAGACCATTTCAAGACAATTGCTGGATTCTTGAAAGCAAAGTCACCACAGATGATAGACTTACAGTAATACCACAATAATGATTAATGAATAATGAAAGTTTCAGCCTCAGTTCAGGCTTATGAATTGTTGTGCTTTGCTACTGTATTTATTCTGCCGTTTAGGTTGTACAAGGAGCGTCTGAGCCAGGTGGACATCAAGTTGCAAGAGGTAATGGCTGGCTGTGCCCAGGAGTACCTGGAGCCTTTAGCCAACCTGCAGGAGAACATGCAGATCAGGACCAAAGTGGCAGGTGAGTCCAAGTAATATTTCAGTCTTTGCTGCTGTCACACTGCCCTGGCCTTAACCCCTTCTTGTGTGCATTTATGTAGGAAATAAGTTAAGCATAGCAGGACTTAGTATTGTTCAAATGTCAATGTCTGTAATAATATTTAACTAATGGAATGTGCTTTTTTTTTTTTTGCAATTTAAAGACGATAGTTGCTTGGATTAAACCGAATTCCCATTTCCCTGTTGGTTGCCTCAGATTGATTTGCCACTCGTGTTTGTTGCAGGGATCTACAGAGAGCTGTGTTTGGAGTCAGTGAAGAATAAGTACGAGTGTGAGATCCAGTCGGCCTGCCAACACTGGGAGGTGAGAGGCCAACATTTGAGTAGGGGCTTATGTGAGGTACATTTATAATAGACGATCACCTAAACAAATTAGGAAATACACTAGAATTTTGAAAGTTTGGGTTTTTGCCACAGTATGCAATTCAACCCCAGTCCTACTTCTGGAGATGTGCAGTGTGATGACCTTCTGTCTTTGTTGACCTTCTCTTTCTTCTTCACTTCCAGAGTGAGAAGCTGCTGCTGTTCGACACTGTGCAGAGTGAACTGGAGGAGAAGATAAGAAGACTGGAAGAAGACAGACACAGTATTGACATTACCTCAGGTACCAGCTGGCGCTTCAACACACCCTTGTTTGAAAAATATTTGTTTTGATCCATTCACCCGACTTTTATTCAATAAAATGTCAAAACCCCTTCAGAAGTTTGGCTCGCAGTGAGATCCTAAAGTAGTGACAAACCCAGAGTATTTGGTTATATTACTCCCTACAAAGGAGTACTTAGTAAGTATTTGATATTTTCATTGAACAATAAGTAAAGCAGTTAATTTATTCCAACTGGGAACTCTCAGTTAACAAACCTACTGATTAATTGTTTAGCACAAGTTAGTACCTTACAGGGTACAATTAGTGGACAATCAGTGAATAAACATTGGAGATTTGATCAAGAATATGTTAACTGACAACATTCAAAGGTTGCACTCAGTATCTGTAAAACAGAGTGAAATATGAAGCAAATATCCAACAGAAGGAAATGCCCCACCGGCACAATAATCCCCCTTGCTGTAATCTGTCCTCTTTGTTTTCCAGAGTTGTGGAATGATGGATTGCACTCACGGAAAAACAAGAAAAAAGACCCGTTCTGTCCCGTCAAGAAGAAGAAGCCTGTTGTTGTCTCTGATATCCTTTTTCCCTTGGTCCTGTCCTTGTCCTTATTCCTCCCATCAATCATCTGCACCACATTTTACTGCAGCGCTTCAGTATTGAATTGTTAAGAAAGATGTTTCCTGCCACTCGTCTGAGTTTTCCTTAACCTCTCCGTTACGGCCTTATATTGTTTACATGCTGCAAGATCTGGACATTCTTGAAGACTGGACTGCGATAAGAAAGGTATTTTCATGATAATGGACGAAGCAGAAATCTGGTAAATGCATCTATATTGACATTAAGTTGTGATTTGATTTCAAGTTGTGTCTGTCGCCCCCCCCACCCCCACCCCTTGCAGGCGATGGCATCACTGGGGCCGCACAGGGTGAAGGTGGATGGTAAGAGTTTCTCCTCGTCCTTGGTTACAGTCAATATGTGGCTGAGTGCAGCGATCGACCCACAGCCACACAGGAGGAGTTGATTCAATACTTTCTGTCAAAAGTGCTCAAGTTTTTGATAAGAAGTCAAATGTTGCCTTTGTCTCGCTCCCTGTCTTCCTTCTTTAATATTTTGTACTTTACCAGATTTCTTTTAACCTCACTCTGCCTTTAGTCACTTGTTCCCTCCCTCTCTCCCCATCTCACCCCATTTTTCTTTCTCTTTTTTTCTCCCTCCAGTTCCTGCAGTAAAGCCTGACAGACACCACCATGTGGCGCGCTCTGAGGACGGTCGACTTTTCTATGACAGCCAGTGGTACTGCAGGGGACAGGCCATCTGTATCAACAGGAAGGACGAGTACCCGACTAGGTGTGTGTGTGTGGGTGTGTGTAGGAGAAGGGTTTGTTAAGGAATAAATATTTGTAAAGATGAGAGAGTTGTAAAGCTAAGGGATACATGCATGCGCTCATCTGCAAATTTGTGTTTCTGACTCACTGGGTGAGTCTGACTGAGAAGCAGTGTGGTCACATGGTGGATTTATTTGTAATGGAAATGATCATGGATGGATTTGAACAAACACAATGGGAGTATTAGCAGGAGTGATTGTGAGTTCACATTCTGCTCTTTGTGCGTCCTGCCCTGTGTGTTTGTCAGGACAGGATGCACACTGAATAGAGGGAATGCATTGATGTCAGTTTTTCCCAGCACTCCATCAACACCCCCCTCCCCTCCCACACCACTGAGTGGCAAAACAAATGCAACAGGTGGCTGTTATGAATGGGTAGAGCTGTGATACAGGAGTCTGTACAGAATACCAGACAGTCAGTGGTCTGAGGGCTAAATGTAAAATGTTTCCTTACACATATACATACATTCCTGGAAAAAAAAACACACCGCAGCAGAAGGTGTCAATGAACACCAATGGGAGATCCACCACCGTCACTGAAACACAGAAAGAGGGAATAGAGGGAATCTCTCTGCTACAGAGCAACTGAAGCTGTTGTGGAGGCTTACCTTACTAAAACACTTCATGTTGGTTTCTCCTTTAGTTTGTCTGTTTGTGTGTATATATGTAGCTTTGCCCCAGGGAAAAAAACATTACACTGAACTAACCCTTAAGACATATAGATACTTAGTGCCACAAAACTCTGCGTAGGTTCATTACTTCAAACTTTGTCAACACACAAAGCCAGAAACTTGAAAACTGTTTTTGTCAGATTTACTAATCTGCGTGTCATTGTGAAACTAGGCAAACCATCATCTCCACTCCCATATTTAGCTGTAAACGGATGTAGGCAAAGAGCAGAATAGTTTCAGATCAAAGGTCTCTAACAGTGCCAGAGCTGCCGTCATTACATGTGATCATTACGCATAGTTGTGACTGTTTATAGCTGCTGTGTCATTCATTCATCACATGTACCTATAAACCTAATTTCAGCAGTGAGGCGCTCCATCATCATCATCGAACGTCAGGAAGGAAGGATTTAGTTTGTAGGATGTTTGATATGGTAATATAAGCACAGAGACATGATGCTCTGATTGCGCGTTCAGTGTTAGATTCCATCTCTCACCTTATTTCTGTTTTTATAAATTCCAGTTCTGTGTGGGGAAATGGTTAAAACATGCTTTCGTATCTTTAGGTTTTCTGTGGACAAGTTTGTAAAAAATATTCGGTTTTATTCCATCTTTTATTTTGAAATCCATGACAGATTCTGACTATTGAGTGTTTGTTACCCATTGAGGAGTGACAGTCTACATCTGCTCACAGTAACATTACATGCAAACCCCCTACACTTAGTGTGAGTATTGTGGTTTAGCGTTGCACTAACATTGACCTGTCTCTGTTTGTCATGCAGTGCCATCATCACCACAATCAACAATGACGAGGTGTGGTTCAAACGACTGGACGGCACCAAGTCGAAGCTCTACATCTCCCAGCTGCAGAAAGGCAAATACACTATCAAGCACTCATAAAACCACACTGACACTCGCTCACACCCATACAGTACAAAGACCATCATTTCTGCCTCCTTCCCATGTTGTATCTTTCTCCATGCTTGCCATATGTACAGTACACACAAACACACACACACACACACACACACACACTCTAACCTCCTAAAAAGATTTTCACTCTTGAGCCTGACAAATACACACACACACACACTTTATTTCACGCCCTCTTTGTTTGAGTAACAAAAAAGAAACTGTCCAGAAACAAACAAGTGTCAACTCAAGAAGATGTTCTTCTCTGTAAATATGTATATGTATGTTGATATTATCGACAAGGTCACAAAGTGTCATTCTCTCTGAAACGGAGATCAATGCAAAGTGCTGCTAAAAAAAATTAAAAAAAATTAAAAAAAATTAAAAAAACAAAAAAAAACAAGGGAGAAAAACCGGAGGAGTAGCGAACTGTGAAGCTCAGTCGCGTGCCTTTCTGAGATGAGATGATGCCTCGGCTGATTTAAAAAAAAAAAACAAAACAAAACAAAAAAAAAAAAGTCCTGAACTATCAATGCAGTGAAGCCTTACTCTGTACGGTGTTAGCACCAGGAGGACTGAAGCGGGTCATTGAATGAGTGAGTGAGAAACCGTGATGCAGGTGAGGATGCTGTTAGACTTGAATTTCATGCTCCACAAAGCCTAATAAATCTGTATTAGGATCCCCAGGGACCCCAGTTTGATAAAATGTTTGATTTAGTAACGAAAAAAAATGCACAAGTGTCAATTTGGAGATGGAGAATGATTAATCAATTCTGAGCAGATGATGATATCGTGAACATAATGAGTTAAAACTATTCTTCAAGAGCACCCCAGGGTTTTGTCGAAACCCACTTGGGGAGCCACTGTACTAAATGATCTCTTGATGTGTTGATGTTTTCAGTGTAATTTTACCAGCACTACATTTTTAAGTTCAAACCGAGGCCAGCCTCCGTGCACTAAGCAAAACGCAACAGCTGGAAATGAAGCCTAAACATGCAGAAGTGGCAGGTGCCCTGTATATAGAGACAGTGTATTTTGTGTTGAGCTCACTGTGATTCTTCCCCTCTGTCTCCTGTCATGTTGCCGTGCGTCTGATAGTGCCTACAGCTGAACTTTTAAAGGGAAATATTTCAACCTGGCATATTTGCCATAAATTTGGCTATTGTGGCTCCCTATGCAGTTAGCCATAATGGCCACCGCAGGCGGCTACTTTCTGTTAGAGACAAAGATTATAGCTGTAGGAGGCTTGCACAGCTTGCCTCCATGGACAGTACGTTGCTTGCTGAAGTTCTTGTTTCCCTGAATCTCTACAACAGAGGTGACGAGTGCAAAGTTAGCATCACCCGTGGCTAATACGCCAGGTTGAAATATACCAGAATTTTCCTTTTAAGGCGGGATCCAAAAAAAGGTTTACTCCACAGGTTTGAGCTGTGTTTTTTTTCTATAGTGTTGGGCTCATAACAGAATTCATTGTGCCATTTTTCAACCTTTTTGTCTATATTCAGCCTAATTTGTGTCTGCTAAAAAATGAAATAAGATCATTTATTAAGTACCGCAGTGTAAATCTTCTATCTGTTAAATCTCTCAAAATCAAAAGTTATCTCCTGTTCCCTGTCCTCTTCCTCTTGTCTTTTTTGTCACTTCACCCCCCTCCTCCCCCTTGTGTTCTTCTTTGCTGTCAGTAAAAATGTTCCTCAACATTTATGTATTAACAGTACAAAGAGAAAGCAAGAAGGGATTTTTTTATGTGTGTACAATCCGTCCATTGTAAATTATGTTCAGTGACGGGGATCTTGCTTTGTGTTGTGCTGCTTTATACTTTGAGCATTGCATACATATTTCAAAATATTACCTGACAAAAGTATTGTAAAGAGAGGTCCTTTCAACACTGTACCATAAACATAAAGAAAAGTGTATGTAAAGCCTAATAAGGCGTCCACTTAGTAGAGCTTTTGTTTTGTTTTTTTTAACTACACTTGTTTTGATGCATCATGGTTCCTTTTCCACATTAGACGTACAAAGAAAACTGACATTGTGCCAATGCATGTACAGCTGATTAAAGATTTTGTTTGTATCATTCGAAGAGTCCAACCTGCGCACCATCAATTCATACAAGAGAAGAGATTCTGCATTTGAGTAGAGTTTTGCTTCTACTGTACTTCAAAGGCTTCCTGCCTGCTTTTCTAGCAAAAAAAGTCTCTGTGCATTTAGGCGATTACAGTATCAACCTCCACTGCTTAGCTTGAGTCAAGCTAATTTACTTTTTCTTTGACTTAAGAGCTTTGGATGAAGAAATATCAGAGTTTTGCATTGAACTTAAATATCCTATTGGATTTGGCCTAGCAAGCACAAAAAAGCCCAGATAAAATCTTATATAATACTCAAGTGTACAAAGGCAGAAAGTCCCTGACAGCGCTCAACCCAAAGTCACCCCCGAGGTTTGCTGAACCCTGGCTACACTCCTCTGTCACAAAAAAAAACTGGCTTATTTTGGAGGAAAATGCTGAGTTAGTCCTATTTGATAATAGCTCTTTGGTCTGCTGTGCTGTTCAACCTTTCAGTCACTTATTTCTGCCAGAGGGCCACTCGCTAGATTAACACCACGTACTGGTATCGATTCAGGATCTACGCTGATGTACCGTTTTCTTGCCCCCTCGCCGTCCATCCGCCTGCCCTCGGGCCTGTGCAGACAACTCATGCAGAACCACTGCAATCTTTGATTGATTTATTGGGATTATTCAGAAATTTTGATGTAATAAATTGAAAGGTTTAAATGGTTAAAATCTTCCCGTAATTAGAGCTTTATAACCAAAACTGGTGTCTTAAATACACATTCCTTGCTATAACCTACTTCATGATCACACAATATCAACACCAGTAAGTTTATTTAAAAGTGTTGCAGTACTGTTTTGTGGCCAGAAGGTGTCAGTAGAGCTCCACACTGGAGAGCCAGCAGCCTCTGCACTAGATGGGAGGAGGGAGGTGGTCTGTAAATCTGGGGCACCCTGCTACTGAAGCCTTCCAGCTGATGAGAGAGAGAGAGAGAGAGAGAGAAAGAGATAGGATGGATGAAGGCACAGTTTGATCACAGCTTGCTGGCCACGTCTGCTACCGCAACAGAGAGAGGGAGAGAGAGAAGGAGGAAAATCCCCATCACCGCGTCAAAGGCAGCAGCAGCAAGCAAGCAACAGAGCTGTCTGTCTCTGTACACGTCTCTGTGCAGCATCTCTCTAGAGTATTCCTTCAATCTGCTTTCACACATTCCTGTGAATGTGCACGTAAATGCATGTCTGAATATGCTCAGAAATGGACATAACATGCAGATGCAGACACGTAACGGCAAAGGCAGAGGGCTTCCTCGTTTGTTTTCTAACTGTATCTGTGATGATGCTGGTTGAATCTGCTGCTCGTCCTGAGGTTCTAGAGGGTTCTGGGGAGCTACTACTGTGATGAGTCAGGTCCTGACGGATGAGAGAAGCTGGCCGTCTTCAGCCCCATCTATACTTAATGAGTAACCAGAACTGGAGGGTCATTGGGACGTGTTTACTGCAACACTGGGGCTAATTAGACCGTGAAAGTGTCACACTGTGCTAAATTACTTATATCACTGCCCCTCTGTGTGATGTATGTGCGTGTGTGTATCACTATGCGTTTTCAGGAGAGCGAGGCTGTGTATCTGGATCTCTTTGTGCATGCATGCATGTGCTGTGTGACAGGGCTGTGTGTGGGTGTGTACCTTTGCTGATTGTGTGTTAAATGCATATATCCATAAGTTAACATCAAAGGGATGAGGTAAGCTGCCCATCATCAGGATATAAGATAAAAGAGAGACACACAGGGAGAGAGATGGATTTAAATGTACTGTGCTGCACCTTGCAAGATGTGCTCTAGATGAACTTCTATGTGTGTCAATGGCAGTGGCCTAGAATCCACCATTAGCACTCAGAATATAGCCACTTATTCATCTTATACTGTCTAGACTCTTCTTGCATCAAGTTGCTGCCTCTTTAAAGATAGGCTTAATTTGCTTGACAATGTAAGATGGTGGGATAAAGTTGTGGGAAAACAACCACAAAATAAAATGCCTTTACTTTTTGAATTTGTTACCAATTTCTTTCATACCCATGTTACCTAGAAATGTTACCTAGAAATTGGAGTTGAATACAACAATGCAATCAGTTAATAATATATCCTAAAGGATGATATTGAGAATAATTTTGGGAATAGGCACAATAGTCAAGTTGTACTCGTGATTGAGCGCCTCAGTGTCCATGTGAGGCCCAAAGGATGATTTTGTTGTTATTCCTAACTCTGTCTCTGCCAGCATCTTTTGTTGATTGTCAAGCCCTCTTTCCAGTAAGGTGCAAACAATGGTTTGACTGTATCCAGTGTCACATGATGGAACTCGATTTGCAATAAGGACATACTGTGGAGCTGTTTATAGGAGTTATCAGGAGTTCTCTTCTACTGTGCAAGCAGAAGTCGTTTTTCTGGTTTTATTGCTTCCCTGCGAGTTTGTCAGAGTACATGACAATCATGGTCCCCAGCTCCAGCTTCTTAACTTAACTCCTACACTTTGACAGAAAGACTGACATGCTGTGCCCTGGCATCCATTCACTCAGTGATGCATTGCCACAGGATCTTGGTATCTGCAACTTACCCCTGACCTCTGACCTATGTCATGGTGTCCAAAGACTACCTTCTGCAAGGACAATGAAGGACAAGGTGATGGAACAGCATCTGACAATATCTTCTTTGTTATCAAGTTATCAATTCTAGTTAACAAACTGGCAAGTTTTTGCATGTGTAAAACAGCCAAGAAACTTTTGAATGGCCCTAATGAAAGTGGTTGCCACAAGTATCTCAGCGGTGAGATACTGTGGTCCTCCTGTGTGCCCAGTTCTGTCCTGAGAGACTTTTGCTGGCCAAAAAGGCCAGGGAGATGGCTATTGTGGGGTAATTTCAAATAATGTGGCATGACAGAGCAGTAGCAGCCTCGACTGCCATTCCTCAAAGTACAACTCTTACTCACTACCCAATCTTTAGCTGTCAGGGTGTCAGACAGGAAGAACTACCTGTCAACGTCTTGGACTGAGCGGCGGCCTTATGATATGTTGTGGTGTCCCAGCTAATGCAAGCTTAAAACCCCCATGACTGACACAGTGCTCAACTTGGGGGCAATCTCTCAATGGTTTGGTTCTTGAGATGAAGAGGTTGCATCTAAGATTGACCCCAGCAGTGATGGAGAAAAATCCCATTATGCAGTCCACCATTTCTGTCAACAAGGCAAAATGGCTGGGCTTTCAGCAGCGGTGTTAGAAGAGGGAGTTAACCCACAGAGTTCCCAGTCTGTTCTGTTCTCCCTTTCCTGTCTGCCATATTCTACTATTAAGGTGTATGCATCACTGATCTCCTCTTGTCATGTGGGGTTTGTAGAGAGTTTATTTTTAACCACCCTCTGCTGAATTTGACTGAAGCGGCTGTATTCTGTGGTACACTCCTGTGCCCCTTAGTGAAAATTGCCAGTTTCTACCCATTGGGCAGGCTCCTCTAAAGCTGTTATCCATCATGACAGCATTGCTGTGTGCTCTGACGACAGCTAAAAGGGTGAATAGGTTGTGTGCCCTTTCGTACCACCTGAACTACATGCTTAGTGGAGGGGATTAGAAAAACACTACCTTCATACAGAACTTTCCCTTTTAGGCAACAAATATTAAAAGTTCGTTTAAGTGCAGCAGGGCTCAGTATTCAGTATCCTAGCTTTGGCATCATATGCACTCTGCAGCACTTTTTCTACTCTGTGGACAGTGTTGTTGGTTAACCCCCTAAGGCTAAGCCATAGGCTGTGCAAAGGTATCTTGGAAGGACCCCCTTGGCTGTCTGTATACCTAACAAGCAGTGCAACAGCAGCTTTGCCAACTACAACAAATATTGAGGATATTTGCATGTTAGCATCACAGTTAAGGCCCTGCATATTCAGGTTTAAATACTGTATGATTGACATGTGGGATGCTGTCAGCCAGTTCTCTGTCCTTGCTGTGCAGCAGACTTTACCAGGGTCTTCAACCAGACTCCAGCACCTCCTGCAGCACAGGCAGATTACAGCTCAGTGAACAGTTGGTGCAGCCTTGTCATTTGGTGTAGGACACTGCACCCTCTTGCACTTTCCCCAAGTAGTCTGGTTGGCAGCTGGTGAGTGCCACTTGCCTACATGCAAATTTTAAATGCAGATCCATGACAACAAGTGTCCAAGCTGTTAGAGCCCTGTTTTGAGGAACAGTGTTCATAGAACATGGGTTATAATGTGTATCCAACATTATCATTCCTAATTAAAACAGTTCAATAAGTGCAATAAGCTAATGCTTGTGCAATGAAATAAAGAAACTGTTAAATGTTTTGTAAGAGGAACCTGTTGGACTTTAGATATTCATGACATTTAAACAGATGTTTGTGTCCGGCCCCTGGAACTCTTTAAATACTGACCTTTCCCTCTGGCTAAAACTTAAAAGTTATGACCTGAACCTACTCTGAGTCTCTGTTTCTGTCCTATAAAAGTGCTGTGAAAATTGATTTCAGGAGTTATAACTCTTTTTGACTTGATAGCTGAAACTGAGCAGCTCCAACATGCTGGCCGGCCCCGTATGTGTCAGGGTTATTCAGCTGACCAGACGAGGTGGTAGTATCACCTTTCACCTCCACACCCACTGTACTCAGACACCATACTGTATCTCCTCATTATGTCAGGTCTGATATGCAAAATAGCCCCGGCAATGACTGTAGCATGGCAGAGAGATACAGGAGCAATACTTTTGTGTACTCGCATAAGAAAAGTTGTGTGTTTGTGTCCTTTTTCTGTATTTGTGTGCCTAGATGGGCTCTCCAGCCAGTGGCAGGACTGTTGCTATGATTTTACATAGAGAGGGTATCAAGTTCAGTCTCATCTCCCCAAACAGATAAACACGTACCTTATCCGCCTCTTGCAGGCACAGCCTCACATGGTCAGAGAAGGCTCAATATGGAAATGTAGTCAAATGGCCAATTGGCATCAGAGAAAGGATAAGAGACTGGAGTGACTTGGTAGTCAGGGTGATTCTGCTGCCTCAAAATTTAGATACAGACTTCCTTTCTTTCTGGATGTAGGTTGTGTTTTGTTTACTGTAAAACCACGTGTGCATAAATGTGTGTGTAAACGCAGGTACATATATATGTTTCACTTCGGCGTACACTTGAATGTGTGTCGGCCTTGTTTACTGCATGCGTGTGTGTGTGTGTGTGTGCGTGTGTGTGTGCGTGTGCATATCAGCGTGCGTATGTTTGCTGGACGCAAAATCAGTGGAGTGAGAAACAGAAAGCTCACCCAGCCATTTGGCTGCAGTCCTAATTGGCTGCGCGCTGTTGACAGGATGCTGACAGAGCACATCGCACAGACAGGTACTCTGTTTCTCTCCGTTTCATCTTCTGGGTTTGTGAAAATATTTCCTCAGAGGAATTCCCTACTCTACTCATTTCCAGGCATAAAAAACCTTCAGTGGCGACCTTTGACAAGTTATAAAGCTTGTTGTTTTTCCAGTGTTTGGATACAGAAAAAAGGGAATGGGGAGACTGAAGATAGGCCAGCCTTAATGAGACTGCTCTCTTGCTTTTTGGGCAAGGGTGGTTTACTGTTTAGTGACCTGCATGGCCTCTGAGCGTGTGTGTGTGTGTGGACAAACACATGAATACACATGCACTCACACCTACACTTTTTTATAAACATAAATGAGCATTCACACAAACATATACTGGGATTTCCTTTCATGTGTAAGAATGTGAAGGTGACGTGCATGCGTATAGACACCGCTGCAAAGTGCTTATCAGCTTTGCACTTAAAACATAGAAAGACAAACATCCTGAGGTCAGATAATCAAGAGTACAACTCGTCATAATGGCATAGTTGACTCTGTGAGGAACACACACATATAGGGCTTTTGATGGACAGCAAAGAGCACTGGGATGTGACTAAAAGAGGGGGAGGGGACGTAAGCAGTGTTTGAAACGAACCATGTCTAAAGGACGGGAAAGATTGCCGCCTCAGGGTGCTTTTACCCAACACTTTACTTTGATGGATCACAATGATATCACTTAATGCACTCCTTTCTCTATCTGCCACTCATTCATAAATACATTTACTGATTCTGAGATCCCTTCAGGTGTCTTTTCACATTGTGTATACTTTATGCAAAGTTATGTCATACACTGTATGCCTTTCAGAGGTGTCGTTGTGATGTACTCAGTCAGCCATGTTGGCAAAGAATAACACAGAATCATCATGTCCGTCAGTCTAGACCCGTGGATGAAAGAGATGTTGGGGTTTTTGCCATCAGGGCTCCTGGGTTGTGAGACACCTTGGCTGAGAATGTCTTTTTGCAAAAAGCAAGAGTTTGACATTTTGGGAAATATTCACATCGCTTATTCACTTTCAGGTGGCAAGTTGGATTAGAAGATTGATACCACTCTCATGTATGTTCATTAAATATGAACCAACCAACTAGCAGCCGGTTAGCTTAGCTTGGCAAAAACGCTAGAAATAGCAGGAAGCAGCTAGCCTGGATCTTTCCAAAGGTGACAAAATCTGCCCACCAGCACCCCTAAAGCTCACTATTTAACACTTTATATCTTGTAAAATACCCAGAGTAATAGAAAATATGCATAGAAAATAAACACTCTAAACTAAGATGGTGACTATGGTAAACAATTTATGTGCTAAACATGAGCACGTTAGCATGGCATTATGAGCAGATTAGCATGCTGACGTTAGCATTTAGCTCAAAGCAGCGCTGTGCCCAAGTGCAGCCTCCCTAGAGCTGGTGCTCGGTGTAGACTTTTAGTCATAAATAAAATGAAAATTACAATAGAAATTTATTTACGATAGGATTAATAGATTAATTTAAACAACTAAGGGATCATGAAAATAAATGTTTATTTTTTCCCTAAATCAAAGTTTTTCTTGTGCTTATAATTTACAGTAAATGTTATGACATGAGAGAGAATCTTCCAGAAAAAGCAAGAGACTTAACGTTTGAGGCTCATGGGAGGCTCTGCTTTGAGCTGAAGTGTCCTTAATTCCCTTAAACTGGAGGGAGAGTTTAAAAGGTGAAGGCTGAGTGCAGGGAAGGAAACAGACAGGAATCCGAGACCCATCGGGGGACCCCACATTTTAAAATACAGTCTCTGTCTCCTCTCTCAGTGTTGTGCTCTGTCGTCTCAAACTGCCTCTTAAATGTTGCATCACTTTCTTCATGCTGTAGCTCCTCTCGCTCTCTCTCCCTCTCTCTCTCTCTCCCTCTCTCTCTCTCTCTCTCTCTCCCTCTCTCTCTCTCTCGCTCTCTTTCTCTCTCTCTCTCTCTAACATTCTCTTTCACTCCTAAATTCTAGTCTCTCTTTTCTATTCCTAAGTTTTTGTATGACTCAGAAGTCAGCGGTAATAATAAAGAGCAGCTCATGGATTTAAAGATTTTATTGGTGTTTCTTTCTTTCTTTTTTTTTTTTACTTCAGCAGATAATTCACTGACTGAAAAGATGGCTTAGAGAGGAAATGACTAGAGAGACTCTGAGGACACAGGATCACCCAAGTTCAATGTGCTCAAAGTGCTGTGAGTTCACCTCATGTTGCTATAGATAGGTTTAGCATTTTGAAATATTCAGGTGATGTTCCAATTTTAATAAAGCTCTACCACCAATACCAACTGAGCAAATGGCATATGACGTCTATGATCCCTTGTTTTCTTATGTGTTGCTACCTTCGCTGTGTCATCTACCCATACTATACAGCCTTTGGGGTGTGTAATGCCATGAAAGAACATATAAAGAAGATGATGTTAGACCAATAATGTTAAATGTGTGTTGTTTGAGTGTGCATTGCTCAAGAGGGTTTTAAATTCCCTCCACACTGAAACCATCTGGGGCTTAGCGCACATAAATTAACAGCTGTTTGCACCAAAGAGCTTATTACAGTGCATTTCTTCCCTCAGAGGATTCATTCAAATAGCTTTGGTCGTAGCACCTGCCCCATCGAAATACAGTTAAATACATTTCACTAGTTGTCTGCAGATATGCAGAGCAGTTTTTCCATTGTTCTCAGCCACAGTGTGGTCACAACAGGTAGCTTGTATATGGCAATGCTTTTGACTTCATTTATATGTATATGAGCATCATCTTTTATATGAAATCTGACGATTATTTTCTGGATTAATCTTAAGCATTAATGTCAGAAAATTGTGAACACTCCACCTACTGAACATCATGCATTGTCGACAAGAGCATGTTAGCGTAATGACAAAGCACCGCTGTGCCTAAGTACAGCCTCACAGAACAGCTAGCGTGGCTGTAGACTCTAACTCTTGTTGATTAATAGTTCCAGATCAATCAACTAATTGTTTCAGCTCCGCTCCATTTATTTACAGTGATGCAAATTGTTGCTGACACTGTTGAAAATAAGTCCAAAGGAGTTCTCCCAGCAGATGTAAAGGCGCCGTAGGTCTTCCATCAAAATGGTAGGAAGTGCGCTTTCGTATCCAGTTATGATGGTCCCAGTTATGAGTCTGTCCTCTCGGCTCTACTATCACAAATATCTTCCCGATGAACCAGTTTGTGCAAGTGAAACCTACGCACGGTGGACACCGCTGAGTTCCAGATCTGACCTGTGCCTGTGTCACTCACACTCCTCTCATGACGCCACGTCAAATGCACAGCTGTGAGCTGAGCAACACTGCCAGGGGATCGCAGACTACAGCAATAATACTAGGGTACTTGTCAATGTCTGGGCCCATGGGCTTGGCCTCGTCACAGCTCTCCAAAGCTGACATCAGATCGACTGTCATCTCCATTTATTATCAAGAGTCTGCCTCCGTACTGTCGAAGCTACTGTAGCAAGTCGCAACCTCAGAGTTTGAAAGGCAGGTGTTGAACACGTGGTGTGGAGCCATCCAAGGATAACGATGAGAAGCACTGACTCATAAACACAGGAGAGAACACAGTGTGAAATTGTCCAAGTGCTGCGATGCCTTTCCAAATCAATTCATTATGTTGCACAGAGGTCGAGCTCATTACAGTTCTTGCATGTGTGTGGCTAATAATGTGAAGTGAAAAAGCAGCTGTCTAAATAATCCTCTCGCTGCCTGTGCTGAACATTTACACATTTGAGTATCATCTAAGGGCAGGTGCTGAAGTACAACATTATAAAAATGCTGCCATTTGTTGAACTAAGGGGCCCGATGAAGGGAAAGTGAAGATGTGGACCTTAGTACATGAAAGCATGTAGGTGGCTTTAAGTTCATGAGTATGTGTGTGTGTGTGCTTGTGTGTGTGTGTGTGTGTGTGTGTGTGTGTCTGTGCGCGTGCGCATTCTCAACATTTGGATGTGCGTGGGCAGGGTGGGATGTCAGAGAAAGACAGAGAAATAGGAAGGAAATGAGAGAGAGAGAGAGAGAGAGAGAGAGAGCAGTGGCGTCACGCATGCATACTGTACAGCACGAGTGTAGTTGTGTGTTTTTTTTGCACAAAGGGAATTTCTCGCTGCTGATCTCAGCGAATTCTGTTGCGTCTCCGGCGGTGTTGGCTACATGAATATTCATGAGGTCCTCTTGTCTTTTGTAAAAGCCTCATGTTGTTCTACAGAGGCTGCTGTGGTGGGGAGTTGGCGGAGGTTCGGGGGGGGGGGGGGGGG